>NC_142105.1:14390000-14620000 GCF_056152115.1 Neolamprologus brichardi | reverse complement strand
TAGTTTATTTCACCTTTTGACATTATTAGTTCCACACGAGGTAGATGTTTATTACTGCAGACTAAACTTACATTTCTGTCACCTACAAGACACTTGCCTTTAATATTACTGTTACTCTCACAACCATACATAACCATAAAGTGGTGTACAATTCTGAATTTGTCAACCCTTTTTGCCAACGTAAGAGGAGGGCACTTCTCATGAGTGTAGAGAGCACGTGGAGAAGAAGTGTAAGCCGAGGGATGACTTAATAGCTGTGCCACTCGTTGAGGGAAAGGTTTGGTTTGTTGATGATTTGAGTTTTACGACAGCAGAGGGACAGACTAGAACACGTTTTACTGTAGTAGACAGTGAGAAAGTTATCTATGCATGACAACTAACATGTTTCATATTTGCTCGAGCAGCAGAGATGCTAGCTTTAACGGAAACGTGTAAAGCTGCAGAGAGACAATATACCCTGATAGCCAGTGTGCATTTGCTATATTACATTATTTTGTAGTGCAGTGAGTGAGACGAGGCGTGACAACCTCTACAGGAAAACCTGTAGAACACGCCGAACTCTTGCAAAATCTGCTGAAGACAGTGTTATTAACCAGTGGAATTGCCATTTGTAAATGTGCAGCACACATGTGAGGGAAAGATCCAGTTGCATTAGGGAAATTTTTTGCAGATAAGATCGCAAAAGAGGCAGCTTTAGTTGAACATGGTGTTAACATTTTAGCAGTACAACATCAGCAGACATGTAGGGCCACTCCCCTACTGCAGGAAAACAGTTGTGGCTCACCAAGGGAGCGAGCTTGCAGGATGGTGTTTATTATCTGTGTGATGAACCAATACTGCCTAATAATTTGTATAAGACTGCTGCTATTTTGAGCCATGGGCTATGCCATGTTTCAACAGGAGGGAGAGTAATGATGGCAGAAATAGTTTATACTCACTCTAGGATTAGTTTATACTCTAGGATTATTAAATACTTAAAAAAAATAAATTTGCAGGCAGAGAGAACTAATAGAACAGTAAAGTTAAGACTTAGGAAGACAGGCAGGACATGGTTAGACGGTATAGAATTAGTTAAGATGTACATGAGGATTCCTCTAACAGAGAACGGTCTGACTCTTTGAGATTATATATGTTAGAGCATTTAGAGTTCTAGTCTTCTGTAGTGATGATAGAAGAGCAGAAGAGAGAGCATATTAGCAGATTAGATGCTTGAAATGTTTAAAAGTAAAGAAGTCTTGAGAACAAATGATCTGCCAGATGATTCTGTTTCTCCACAGGAGCAGAGTCTGAAGTCTGGAAATCGGATGTTGATAAGGCCATGGAGAGGAAGTGCTGGTCCAGTCCATGATGGAAAGGTTCCTATCGGGTGCTGCTGACGACGACCACAGCAGTGAAGATTGCTGGAAGGAATACTTGGATACATCAAGCGCACTGCAAGAAGGTGACACACATCCAGGCCAGCTCGGAGTAAGTGGCAGGAAGACCGGGTACAAAGGGGGGGAGGGGGGACCTCCAGGGCCCTTCGTCTCAATCCGGTGAAGAAACCAACTAAGCCACAGGTACTCATCAGAATGGCTGGGAATGTGCTGTGCATCTCCTTGAGCCTGTGGACCCTGAGTGGGATGACAGGGAGCGCACTGGAAAGGAGCAAACCACACCCAGTGCCCGCATGGGTTTTCAACAACTACTGGTGGCAGTTTAGGAACACAACCGCTCACCTAAAGAACGAGACCAATGGTTATGCTTGTGATGCCACTGGCTACACATTCTTCTGGACTGTGGCCATATAGCACCACTGAGAGCGAGACAGTTTGTTTGGTTGCCTTAGCAACACATCCAGGAGTAAATGTACTTGGAACACTGCCAACTTTTCAACTGCTCTGAACCTGAATGGACGGTTGATTCACCAGTAGCCGGGAAGGTGAACTGCTCTGGTAAGACAGACCTGCTAGTCTGACTCAAAGGATCTGACTCGCTGCAGGACATTATACAGCTAAACGAACTAGAAACAGGCCGATTGCCTATGTGCATAAAGGACAATGGATTAGTCCAAGTTGAAGATTTACCATGGAATTTGTGCAACATCACCTATTCTTTTGTCTTCTGCAAGAAGGATGTAAACAGAGAAGCCTTTTGTCTACATTTACATCATGAACACTTCTCTAAGCTGGTTGAGGTTTTGAGCCAAGAAGATCAAAACAGCTTGATCCAATTTCCTTTACAAAGCTTTTTCTGTGGTGACAACAGGACAGGAGAAGAGTTGTAAATGCAGATAACTCACCAGTTGACTGGTGGGGGGGGGGGGGTTTGATAGGAGTCATAAAGAAGGGTGTTGACCAGGCTACAGCTTTGAAGTTAGCTGAGAGCCACATGGACAAACAATAAAGTCAACTGATGTGTTTGAATGCCTATGTCTGTATACAGTTGGATTGTAGTGACATATGATTTTTGAGAATGATGATTCTTCTTGTTTGACTTTTGACATTCAGTTGTTTACTTGCAGAAATACATAATGAATTACACAACAGGAGTAGATGCACCGCAAGGCTGGATAGGTTGGTTAATGTCTGGTCCTTGGTGGCATCTTCTTTTGAAAATATTAACTCCTGTTTTTGTATTGTTGATACTGATTTGCTTATGTATAGGATGCATTTTATCTTGTATAAGATCAATGCTAACTAAGATGATTTCCAATACATTTGTTAATTATGTACTTCTACAACAATATGAAATGACTGAAACAAATGACATGACAGAAGCCTGTGTATAAATGACGCCTGCGCTGAAAATGTCAAGCACAAGGTGCATGGTTAGAATATACTACATGGGAATAATTTGAAGCATAAAAATAACATAACAGGAGGGAATGTTAGGGTGAATTGTTAAATGTTTGTCATTTTTATGTTTACCATTTGTACATTGTTTTAATTCTGTGAAAGGAATTCTTTCTGTCCTCCCCTCCCCAGATTCTCGAGGTTCTAGGTGGGGGGCTGCAGTGTTTTATTACAGACACATCCTTGTGCTTTTGATGTCAGCTTCCTGTGTTTAAGACCCTTTGGTCACCAGGAGGTCTAACTAACACACACACACACACACACACACACACACACACACACACACACACACACACACACACACACACACACACACACACACACACACACCTTTGTCTTAGAACCATGTGGGCTGTCTGTCTTGTTTTCTTCATGATGAATAAGTCTCTAGAATTAGCGGGGCTTGTGGAAACACAGACCCAACACTGCACACCTTCATCGTTTTGATTCTTGAGTTTATTCAAATATTTTTAATGGCCGGGAATTGCACAGCGATAAGCATTATGCCGTATGTCACACAGTGCATGATATGTGACCAATAAACTTTGACTACAGACTACAACAGAAGTGTGTGAATAATAAACTGTGTTAAACCTAAAACACTGATAACAGCAGCAGCGATGATGACGCTGGCACAGTTTAACGTGGAGGCGGAGTCTGTTTATACAACGTGAAGAGCAAAGAGGCAGAGGCGTTACCGACACAGTGAGCTTAGGTGGGAAGAAAGAAAGCACAGCCTCCGAAACAGCAGCGCTGTTCTTGAAGTCACCATTAAAACCTGGAAACAGCTGACCAACGGAGAAAAGCAAACTTCGTAGCTGCTCCACCCATCGCTGTTTATTTTACAGAAAAATCTGCAGTAAAGCTGCAGAAGTAAGGCTACATCAAAATATGCAGATGAACTGTTAACTGAGTCTGATATAATGTTTAATTTATAGAGCTCGCTGAAGGCTGACGGCAGCCAGCCCACTCTCCGTCCCAGTGATCCCTACAGGACTGAGTCTAAAGGGGGGCATAGAGTGTCCTACACCATATTTACCTCCAGGCTTTGTAACATTGTTTTTCAGATTTAAAGTGGAATAAAACTACATTGGACAACACGCAATGTGCCTCCTCGTATCGGTCTGAGCTGCCTCACCGCTTTCGGACAGACACCGTAAAACCTGATCGCACACTCGATTATTCTGGTTTACAGGCCTTCATCACTCTCTGAGCTGATACTTCCGGCTCAATCATGAACCTTCTTAAGCAGATTAAGATCCCACACAGGAACAGATCTCTCCTTTCACAATAAATGTCCTTTACATAAATATAAAAGTTGTTTGCCGTTTTATTATATTTACTGTACAAACTACAACTTGATGTTTAATTACTGCTTACAGTGTGAAAATATCTTGGTTTACTATATTATTATTTATACACACACCCCAGTTCTTCCAGTTATTTATCACAATTCATGTGTTTCAAGTCCAGCGAATAGGTTGAAATGGTACAAAGGTAAGTGGTAAACTGCCAAAGGTTAAAAAAAAAAAAGAAAAAAGGTAAGGTTACCCAAGATGAAAAGTAATGTACACGTCAGAATTACACAAAAAGGCCTTTTTCAGGGAACACAACATGAGTTAACAATTCAAAGATGTTCTGCAGTATTGGAGGTTGATCAGCCTTGAAAGTTGGTGCTACTAATTCCTACAGGTGTTCCAACTTGTCTGGATTACGTCCCCCTCTGTCTGCATGAAGCAGTGTTGGAGCACACTGTGGTACCATACCCTCATGGGCATCAGCTGAACAGTACTGTAGTGTGTTGATACAAACATGGTGATAATAACAGTGGAAGAGACACAGACCATCATAACACTTATAAATGTCGGTCTGTCCGACAGAGAAACTGCAAAGAAAGTCAAAGTGTCAGTGAGTCCAGTTTCCTTCAGCATCCAAAGGCTCAGAAACAAACTGTGACAGGAAGAGGTCTGCAGACCCAAAGACACGACTGAATCAGAGGACACGTTCCTGAGAGTTAACAGCTGTGATATAGGCGACTCACAGGACAACAGCTTCAAGCAGCTTAATAGTGGTTGTAGTGAGCAAGTCTCAGTTTCAGGTGTGAGGAGAAGACTTTGAGCTGCAGGTTTGACAGGTTCTGCAGCAAGAAAGCCAGACGTCAGAATAAGACAAAGAGGCTTGTCTGGGCCATGAAACACCGACATTGCACTACTGAAGACTGGAAGAAGGTATCATTGACTGATGGATCAACATTTGGACTCTTCGTTTCATCACTCAGGATCTTTGTACGCTGTGGAGTAGGTGAAAAGATGGTTCCACAGTGTGTGGCATCAACATGGAGGAGGAAGTGTGATGGTCTGGGGCTGTTTGCTGGATCCAGGGTCGGTGACTTGTACAGAGTGAGAGGCTCCCTGAACCAGAACAGCTACCACAGCACTCTGCAGCTCCATGCAGGACCCTCTGGTATGAGGCTAGTTGTGGTGTTCGAAAACATTTGACAGATAGTGCATTTTATAGATATTATAAGGAGTTTTGGTCAAGTTACTTGAAAAAAGTAATCAGTAACTAATTACTGATTACTTCCCAAAAAAAGTAATCCTATTACTTTACTGATTACTTATTTTCAAAAGTAATTACTTAGTTACTTTTTAAAAACACGATTTACAACCTGAATAGGTGATAAAGCGATAGATCTTTCAGCCCAATTCTACTTTTTCTGCAATTTTCTGTTACAAGTAACGCGTTACTGCCCATCTCTGATTATAAGAGTTTTTTTTTGTTTTTTACAAAAACCATGAAACTGCATGATTTCAGAAAAATCACACCATGGAGCCCTGCTCTAAGAAACGGTCACAGATTTAACTCCATTTGTAAAGCTGATTTAACAAATAAGTGTTCACAGTTTTTAGTGTGTGCGTAGCATCACCTAGTGCAGATGTGTTTTGGAAAAATACACTGCTCAAAAAAAATAAATAAATAAAGGGAACACAAAAATAAACATCCCATATCTGAATGAATAAAATACTCTTAATACTTTGTTCTTTACATAGTTGAATATGCTGACAACAAAAATCACACAAAAATTATCAATGGAAATCACATATAGCAACCCATGGAGGTCTGGATTTGGAGTCACACTCAAAATTAAAAGTGTAAAAACACACTACAGGCTGAAGCAACTTTGATGTAATGTCCTTAAAACACATCAAAATGAGGCTCAGTAGTGTGTGTGGCCTCCACGTGCCTGTATGACCTTCCAACAATGCCTGGGCATACTCCTGATGAGGTGGCCGATTGTCTCCTGAGCCATCTCCTCCCACACCTGGACTGAAGCATCTGCCAACTCCTGGATGGAGCAAGACATGATGTCCCAGATGTGCTCAGTTGGATTCAGGTCTGTGGAACAGGGGGGCCAGTCCACAGCATCAATGCCTTCGTCTTGCAGGAACTGCTGACACACTCCAGCCACATGAGGTCTAGCATTGTCTTGCATTAGGAGGAACCCGGGGCCACCCACACCAGCCCATCGTCTCACAAGGGCTCTACGGATCTCATCTCATTCCTAATGGCAGGCTACCTCTGGCGAGCACATGGAGGGATGTGCAGCCCCCCAAAGAAATGCATCCCCACACCATTACTGACCCACTGCCAAACCGGTTATGCTTGAGGATGTTGCAGGCAGCAGAATGTTCTCCACGGCATCTCGAGACTGTCATGTCTGCCACATGTGCTCAGTGTGAACCTGCCTTCAGGGCACCTTGGTGATCGCTGGTAAAAGCCAAGCGTCCTGCACGGTGTTGGGCTGTAAGCACAACCCCCGCCCATGGATGTCAGGCCCTCATGGAGTCTGTTTCTGACCGTTTGAGCAGACACATGCATATTTGTGGCCTGCTGGAGGTCATTTTGCACGGCTCTGGCAGTGCTCCTCCTGTTCCTCCTTGCACAAAGGCGGAGGTAGCGGTCCTGCTGCTGTGTTGTTGCCCTCCTACGGCCTCCTCCATGTCTCCTGATGTACTGGCCTGACTCCTGGTAGCGCCTCCTTGCCCTGGACACTACGCTGACAGACACAAGCCTTCTTGCCACAGCTCGCATTGATGTGCCATCCTGGATGAGCTGCACTACCTGAGCCACTTGTGTGGGTTGTAGACTCCGTCTCATACTACCACTAGAGTGAAATCACCGCCAGCATTCAAAAGTGACCAAAATGTCAGCCAGAAAGCATAGGTGGTCTGTGGTCACCCCCTGCAGAACTGCTCCTTTATTGGGGATGTCTTGCTAATTGCCTATAACTTGTTGTCCACTTCATTTGCACAACAGCATGTGACACTGATTGTCAATCAGTGTTGCTTCCTAAGTGGACAGTTTGATTTCACAGAAGTGTGATTGACTTGGAGTTATATTGTGTTGTTTAGTTGTGTTCCCTTTATTTTTTTGAGCAGTGTAGATTGATGTGTATGACGGACCAAAAACAGAAGCTTCCAAGGAAGAAATAATATACTTTCAGGAAACCTTATTTCCTTGTGTTGGTTTATAACTACTGTTGGCAAACTGCTGTGTAATTAGGTGTGTGGGGTCCTCTACAATTCTTGTGGCTTTGTGGATGCAAAAAGTGTCCGCAATGGAGGAAAGAGAGGCTCTAATGATCTTCTCAGCTGTTCTCACTATCCGCTGTAGGTGGTGCAGCATCTGGAACACTTAGCCTCATTTTTGCTTTTAGCCCTAATGGTTTCCACTCAGTTATCACTTCTGTCACTCGTTAGCTAACCTAAACTAATTTAGGTCTGTTAGCAGCAGCAACCAATGAAACAAGTGACATCACTCTGTAGGGCTGTGCGATATGACCAAAATCTCATATTCCGATATAAGACATTTATCGTCCAGACCACGATATAAAAAATTTAACATTTTCTATAAATTCTGTGAATCTCAGGCAGCTCAACTTGCGTGAAGTGTTTCGAGCTGGGTGTCCTTTACCTGGAATCCAGTGTTTTAACCGATGCATGAAACTATACATTTTTAGACATAGATTGTAAAGGCCGCCCTTTTCTTTGTGAGTGTTTATTACACGACGTGCTGTGGGGAAAAGCCTGTTCTAACGTTTGAGTCTAAGGTTTATTTTTTAGCACCTGACTGCTCTTTTTGCTTCTCATCCGTAAACACTCTGCATACAGCGGAGCCACGCGATGGTTTTACCGTCATTGTTGCTAACGACAGCACGTAAAAAACAGGCGCTTGTCCGTCCATAGTGTGGTTATTTTAAATATAAGAGAAAGAGAAAGCTTTAAGAAATTAATATAGTCACTACAGTGATCAAAATGATGAAAAAATATTGCCGTAAACAGTTTATTTTGCGACACCACGAAACAAATGATAGCGTGATAGGAAACGATAGATGTTTTTATATCGTCATCCGATATATATCGTTATATTGAACAGCCCTATCTGTGAATGTTTTTTGTTTTTAAATCAAGCTTCACATACAGTTTGTTTGAGCAGAGCTCCATGATAGAAATTAGACTGAATACATACATGTTCTCTTTAATAACTCACACAAAGAAAAGAGTGAGAGATCATGTCTAAGACATGTACGCAGAGCTTGCTGTCAGAGTGACAGGAAGTATGAGCACTTTCATATAAGTAAATAACAAACTGGGTTTCTGGTACAGATCAGGCAGCATTACAGCAGGATGTGAGGTCAGCAGTGATGTAATTGGTTACAGTAAGAAGTGCTGTTCTGTTTCTGATGACTGACAGTTTATTACTCTGAATACTTTGACTTTAGTGCAGACAAGCGTGAAGTACTACAGTAATTTGAGTTGTAGTACTGAAACTGTGTCACAAGCATGATGTTAACACAAAGGTCTGGTCCAATCAGAACTCACCATTTAGTGTGACCTCAAAGGCTCCAGTGGACAGGAAGTGAGTCTCCATCATGTTACAGAGGAAGAAGGCCATGAGGCAGGAGAAGATCTGCAACAGAAGCACAGTGTCCGTTACCATGGTAATCAGTAAACAGCACCCATTACCGTGGTAACAGCAGCAGGATAGGCAGACGATTCTACAAGCTAGCGCTCTGATCACACCATAACCTCCGTCATCAGTCTATTCATGAGTGTTTTTCTAAGGTCATTTAAATCATTCCTTAGTTTAAATGAGCTGCACTGACAGCCTGGAGAAACAGGGATTGGTGAGATTTGGCCTGTCAAGCTCCTTTTCCATTACTACCTACTGGGATCAACTCGCCACGACTCGGAGCGACTGGTTTTCCATTACCAGACCACCAACCTCTGACTCTCTCCCCCACCGATGTAGGAGCAGTGCTCCGCAGGATTAATGTCCACAAGGCTGCAGGTCCTGATGGCATCCCCGGGCATGTTCTCAGAGCGTGTTCTGGGGAGCTTGCAGGAGTGCTGACAGACATATTCAATCTGTCCTTGGCCCACGCTGTGGTACCGGCCTGCTTCAAATCCACCTCCATCGTCCTGATACCCAAAAACTCCAACCCATCTAGCCTCAATGACTACCGCCCAGTAGCACTCACCCCCATCATCACTAAGTGCTTAGAGCAGCTGGTCCTAGCACACGTCAAATCCTGTCTCCCCCCCCCACCCTGGACCCCCACCAATTCGCATACCGCCAGAACAGGAGCACAGAGGATGCAGTCTCCATCGCACTGCACTCTGTCCTCTCACACCTGGACAACAACAACACATACGCCAGAATGCTGTTTATAGACTTCAGTTCAGCATTCAATACAATCCACCCCTCACAACTCATCAGAAAACTGACAGACCTGGGCATCAGTTCCCTCATCTGCAAATGGTTACTGGACTTCCTGACCAACAGCCCCCAACATGTCCGGCTGGATAACCGCTGCTCATCTACAATCACAATGATCACCGGTGTACCACAAGGCTGTGTGATGAGCCCTTTCCTCTACTCCCTCTTCACCCACGACTGCAGACCTGCTGATGGTTCCAACACCATCATTAAGTTTGCAGATGACACCATGGTGATTGGCCTCATCAGTGACAAGGATGAGGCCGCCTACAGGGAGGAGGTGGATCATCTGGCTGAGTGGTGCGACAGAAACAACCTGCTGCTTAACACCGAGAAGACTAAGGAGCTCATCGTGGACTACAGGAGGAATGCTGACCCACATCCACCCATCCACATTAAGGGGACGGCTGTGGAGCGTGTGAGCAGCTTCAAGTTCCTGGGAGTCCACATCTCCGAGGATCTCATCTGGACGACCAACTGCTCCAAGTTGGTCAAGAAGGCTCACCAGCGCCTCTTCTTCTTGAGAACTCTGAGGAAGAACCACCTGTCCTCGGACATCCTGGTGAACTTCTATCGCTGCACCATCGAGAGCATCCTGACCAACTGTATAACAGTCTGGTACGGGAACTGCTCTGCCTCGGACCAGGCAGGCGTTGCAGAGGGTCGTGAAAACTGCCCAGCGCATCGCCGGAACACCACTTCCTGCCATAAAGGACATCTACAGGAAGCGGTGTCTGAAAAGGGCTGGGAAAATCATCAAAGACCCCAGTCACCCATCACATGGACTCTTCACCCTTCTGCCCTCTGGGAGGCGCTACAGGACCTCCCAGGTACTGGAACAGCTTCTTCCCCACAGCTGTTAGACTCCTGAACTCTGCCTCCTGACCCACGTTAAACTCATGGACTGAACGAACACACACACACACACACACACACACACACACACACACACAAAATGGACAATTGTACCCTCAAACACACAATAATAACATGGACTGAACCACCACTCACAACCACTAGCACTTTATATAGCCCCTGTAGAAATTATCCACATATCTCACTTATCTTAACTGCACTACTGTATAGTTCTGTGTAAATAATCATTCTGTACATACGATAATTTTTAATCCTACAACTGTTTATAACTTGCATAGTTCACATTTCTGTATAACTGTATATCTCAGATTTCAGTACAGTTTTTTATTTCATATTTATATCCTGTTCATAGCTTGTACTCACTACAGCCTGTACATACTTATAGTTATAGAATATTCATAACATACTTCATACCGTGTACATTATAACATACGATAATAGACCCATTTCTGTAATATACTTACATATCTATATTATTTCTAATATATATTGTAATATATCTATATCATGGCTAAAGCACTTCTGGATGGATGCAAACTGCATTTCGTTGCCCTGTACCTGTGCATGTGCAATGACAATAAAGTTGAAAACCATTTAAAAAAATATATGGTGGTTTAGATTTTCGTGAGTGACACGCTCTCAGACTCATCGAGCGATACTACTGACCAGCCAATCAGTGGCTTGCAGTCAGACGATGTCACATTTTAGTACCTGCCCGGATCGATTGGAATCCTGGGAAAGCAGTTACAAAAAAAAAAAAAAAAAAGGTACCAGGTACTGTGACCTGATGCAAAACCCTGCAAACAGTGATGAACCGTGCAGAGTTGCTTTGAGCAGGCACTAATGGAAAAAGGGCTTCAGAGTTAAGAGACTTAAGCTCACCTGTTGGATCCATAACCAGCACTGATTAGCGCATCAGATAGCACAGCGACTACCTGGCTCTTTGGATAAGTTATACTTGCAGATGTTTGAAGGATGACTGGAGAGCAAAGGACTCCAGTAATGTTTTTTTCACAGCAGGTGGGCATGTTCCAGTAGCTCTGATGTCACGGCAAAATGTGTAATAGGCACGCTGGTCCACTGTGTCCATTTACACACCCATGTAAAAATTGGATTACCAGCAGGGGGAGCTAATGTATTTAAAGTCAAGTCAGAAGTGAGCAAAACATATTAAGTTAATTCCAGGGTCCTTAATCAGCAAAATCCATTATACTATGTTAATATGTATTTCCATGTAAATGTCTGTTTAAACACGTTGCTGTGATTATATTCATGTTGGCTTGAAATAAAACGTCTCCTTCTGCTGGTACTACAGATTACTACAACTTCTGCAAGCGTGTACATTTCACATTTTGGAGAGGCAAAGCGTTACATGGAAACAGTGGACCAGCGTGTTGATGGAATGGTAGAGTTACTGTCATTAGTAAGTCCCACCTGAAACAACAGTGTGGGTGGAGTTTGCCTGTATGTGTCATCAGTTGGTGATTAAACATTATCAGTATTGAACAGTGGCTCAGGCTGCACCAATCAAGAACCACTAACAAACAGCCAATCACGGAGCCATGCACATGTGCTATCTGCTAAGTGCTGGTACCTTGTTGTTCTGACTCCAGGTCCAGGCAGGTGGCGTCTGGAGGTGGAGAAGCAAGAAGGGGTTCTGACCACTAACGATAACCAAAATGGAGAGCAGCTTCAGATACGAGATCAGCTGAGCCACACACCTGACGGGAGGAGGCAGGTTAGACACAGCTGTAGAGGCTGGGGACAGAGTTTACAGACGGAGCACCTCACCTGCTGAAGGCAGTGGGAGGGTAGTTCTCGCCCTGGATGCGGATGTCCGGGTACACCTCGCTGATGGCCTGAGAGTAATCCTGGAAGACTTTACTGTAACCTCAGGAGATACTGAAAGAAGCACATCTGTTAGGATATTATAATCTGTCACACTTACACACACTGTCACACATAATAACATTAGCCGATCAATTATCAGGTGTATTTTTTTTTATTTTCCCGAAAGACGGACTTTGAAGACAAGAACACCTGCCTTAAGGTGTCCAATTAGATGGTCAGAAGCGAAGCAACTCGAACTTGATCAGCCAACAAAATCCGGGTAGTCTCCAAATTCCAACCGACCAAATGAGCAAAGTTGGGTTACCCGAAGCTCGTTAACGACAAGTATTCACCGCTAGTTAGCGCTGGCGCCGTAGATCACACTAACTTAACTGGTATTGTCGATGGTTTGTGTTTAGATTTTCACCCACCCTGTCTTTATTTTCTCTTCACCTCGGTCATTCTCACGGTTGCTCACTGCTAGCCTCTGTTAGTTTCTGTGTTAACTCACCAGTACTGGAACCGCAGTACGGGGCCGCTGTAGATCGCCGCCTTAGCGGGCTTTCCCGGTTCCGTGTCCGGGAAGACGGCCGGGTTGTCGGGTGGTTGGTGCCCACTCTGCGAGCTCGACCTTCCGACATAAATGTCCCGGAGGGTGAGCGCCGTGAAGAGGAGCAGGGCCACCAGAAGGCCAGTCTGGCTGTACTCCGCCATGACTGCAGTAGTCAAACACAGGAATCGGAAGCAGAACTATATTCGCTGATGCCACGCTTCCGCTCTGCTCTTTCACATTAAAAGAAACGTCCGGCGGGAAAAATGACGGTTTTTGATACATATTCAGCGGGCTTTAAATATTTTGTTTGGAGCGATAAAGCTGGTTCGTGTTTAGATAATCTGAGATGTTTTTATCTGAAACACCAGCGGTGCGGTGAAGGGGGGTTGTTTTTTTTTTAACTCATGTATAATCCCATAGTGACGTCACATTCAACCGACACAAAGTGGTAAACAGTGCAACGTCATAAACGTGGGACACAGCGTAGCGTGTGGTTGGAGGCGCCAAGGTGGTATAGATAGAATAGATATAAGCAAATAAAATCGGGGATTTAATTATTTATTCAGCCTCTGACCCCGAGCACAGAGCACCTAACGCCTGACGTCACACAGGTACGTTTCCGCTGTACGCTCATGTTAAAGATTGCAATATCGAAGAAAAGAAAAAGGAGGTGTGATTCTGTTCTGAATGATTCAATATGTCGCTTGTCTCTCTGAGATTGTCATTGTTATTGTTCTAAATAAAGTTCATTTAAAAAAAAAAGATGCAATATCGAGCTGTTAACACGAGAACGCATGAGATGTATTCACGCAGTAAACATGTTTACCTGGACAGGTAAAGACTTTAATTAATGTAGGGGAGAGTGGGGTGAGTTGTGCCAGTTTTTACTTAAAGTGACTTTAGAGCGACTGTAATGTCCAACTAAAACATGTACACATATTTCAGGATGTTGAGCAGTAAAAAAGTTCTGACATGTTCAGAACAAAATGAAATTCAAATGAAGACGAAATTAACTGCAGTTGTCTTCACAAATCTGGCCTACTCCATAACATCCCAGCTGTTGATGCTACTCACTGCTCCCTTCTGGCTCTACCACCAAGTTTTTGTGATGTGGTTAATGTTTTTATGCACATTTTCTCTATGGGAAATAATTATGAATATTCTCTATTACTTTTTCTTAATAAATGCACACTTAACCAAACCTGCTTTTGCATGTGATATCCCTGCCAGCTGGATCAAAATCTAATTTCTTTGTGCATGAACTGGCTTTTGAGTATTCACAAAGAAATGAACATATAAAGGCTGCTAGTGCCTTAGATGTTTTGTCAAAGACTTGATGGCATTTCCATCTGTAGCATCCAGCCGAACTGAGAAGGCCAGAACTGATGGTTGTTGAATGACTTTTATTATTCCTTGCCGTGTATCAGACAACGAACCAATGTAAGAGCTTGTTCCCCTGTCGACTGTAGCTAGAGCCATTCATTTTTATACTATTGTTTTTCTCTCCCTTTTCTCCATTATCAGTAGTTTGCAGTTTTCTTGCGTCTTTTGTTACATCAAGCTAGTTTCCGTTTGCAACATTCACGTCTGGTCACACAGGAAGTTACCAAAACAAAAGCACAAACATTATATTACGTTATATTATATATTAGCTAGCTTTACATATCCACTTTTACACCATCCATCTTTTTCTTTTCCATGTATCATTTTAATGTCATCCTGGATGTTCATCTTCCTTGCCACCTGACGAATGGACTTCCCTTCTCCACCTCGTTCACTCAGTAAACTCTCTCTATTATAACTCTGTGGCATGAGGGTCTGTTTCTGTTTTTGGTCTGAAATTAAGAATGTCACAGTGGAAAACTATAAAAATACAATCTACAGTTACAATAAAATAATATGTTTAAAATATTCATAAGTGTGGCCTCTTGGCACAAATTACCCCAACAACACCATTTTGGAAAAAAAGCATCATCCAACAGTTTTGAGTATCGACTCACAGTGTAGCTTACCAAATCTCTAACACATCTGTGAAATGTTTTCAGACTTTTCTATAACGGTTCATACGCAACAATCAAAAACCAAATCACCCCACTTTCCCCTGTGCCAAATAATAGCAGCTGATCTTCACAGCTACCTGAGGAACAGCTGAGCTGAACTTCCTCCTGACATGAAGCTTAATAAACACAAACAGGCAGTTTTCTCTTCTTCTCCACACAGACTGTGACAGTAAAACACAGGTTTTTGTTTAACTGGTGTGATCCGTTTACATATTCCACTCTCTGTGATCAGCAGGTGTTAAACAGCTGACAGGTGAACAGGATGTTGAGGCTTTGTCTGTAGCGTCATGAGGAAAACGTTGGCTTGTTATTTAAGTTACAGAAGGACAGAGGTGTGAGACTAGGTGGAAAACTTTTTGTTTTTTAAAAAAAATAAAATTCAAATAATTGAATTGTGGTCTGATGAGAATATTGATACGGGTATGCATTTGAACGAGCTGGAGATGGAGCCCATTTTTGTCTTGTCAAACCTCATGACCCAGAGACAGAGACGACATCCAGTGAAAACGACGCAACATCTGCAACACGGAGAGAGCTGACCTAGAACATCGATCACACTCACGTTTGTTTGTTGGCAAACAGGTGAAGTCCTGAAATGTTTCTCTGAGGAAGGTTCCTCATCGATAAATCGATCACTGAAAAACCTTGAGCTCACAGTTGCTTCACCAATTGTAATAACCTGTAAATAATCTGTTCATGATGGAAGATGAAGAGGAGTCTCATCCTTCCCTTCAGCGTGGTCTCCTACACATGGACTTCATATTTCACTCCATCCTGGTTCCTGTTGCAGTCATATGATATTTTACGGCCGTCCTTTCTGTGTCATCCTTTCAGGCCTGTGAGGGTCACCATGTTAAGTGTGGGGGGCTTGTCGAGGATCTTCAGCCTTCCCATACGAGGATTCTGCTCAGCTGTGATCTACAGGAAGTCACTTCCACCTGTCATCACCTCCTCTCCTGGCAACTACCTCCATAGATCAGGAGGGGGGGCACACGTGTCAGGTGTGCGGTTCCTGTCAGGTGGCAGCAGCGATGCTGCAGGTGGGTGGTACAGCAGCCTGGTTAACTCGACCCCAGTTCACCTGTGTGAACAGCTCCTGGTGAGCGTACAGGAGGCGAGCGGGTTGCCGTGGTGGTTTAGCATCTGTGTAGCGACGCTGTCAGTGAGGACACTCGTCACTCTGCCGCTCGCTGCCTACCAGCTGGTCGTCATCTCTAAGGTCAGTGACGCAGGGCTTCACATATAAGATAAGATAACCTTTATTAGTCCCACACGTGGGAAACTTGTTTTGTCACAGCAGAAAGTGGACAGTGCAAAGTTACATAGCAAACACTGGAACACAATAAGAATAAGGTACTGTACACAACTGTACAGAATAGAATAGAATAAAATAAAATACTATATACAATAGGATAAAAATAGAATACAAATGCTTTATACAACTGAGTAAAAATACAACTTTGTTGGGAAAAAAAAGTATTGCACTTAGTCTTATTGCACATGTGTGCATGTGTGTGTTTGATCAGTTGAAGTCTTTGTTGTGGAGTCTGATAGCAGTGGGGAGCAAAGACCTGTGAAATATCTCTGTCCCACACCGTGGGTGCCGCAGCCACTGAAGGAGCTGCTCAGTGCTGTCAGAGTCTCCTGCATGGGGTGGGAGATGTTGTCCAACAGGGATGACAGCTTAGCCACCGTGATCCTGTCACTCACCACCTCCACTGGGTCCAGAGGGCATCCTAGAACAGAGCTGGCCCTTCTGATCAGCCTGTTCAGTCTCTTCCTGTCCCCAGCAGAGAGCAGAGATGCTGCTGCCCCAGCAGACCACACTGTAAAAGATGGCTGAGGCCACCACAGAGTCATAGAAAGTCTTCAGGAGTGGGCCCTCCACTCCAAAAGACCTGAGTCTCCGCAGCAGGTACAGCCTGCTCTGCCCTTTCCTGTAGAGGGCGTCTGAATTATGAGTCCAGTCCAGTTTATTGTTCAGATGAACAACAAGGTACCTGTAGCTGTCCACAGCCTCAATGTCCATACCTTGGATGTTCAGTGGTTGCAGTGGAGGATGTTTGTGCCTGTGGAAGTCTACCATCAGATCCTTGGTTTTACTGGTGTTGATGTGGAGGTAGTTCAGCTGGCACCAGTCCACAAAGCCTTGGGTCAGTTCTCTGTACTCCCTGTCGTCTTCATCAGTGATGAGGCAGACTATTGCAGAGTCATCAGAGAACTTCTGCAGGACGCACTGGGTGGAGCTGTGGGAGAAGTCTGCAGTGTAGATGGTGAAAAGGAACGGAGCTAGAACTGTTCTCTGTGGGCCCCCGTACTGCAGACGACCCGTAGTCCAGAATCATGTGGTGAGGTGATGATCCACTCCAGAGTTCTCCAGTTTGTCCTTCAGGACTGTGGGCAGAATGGTGTTAAAGGCACTGGAGAAATCAAAGAACATGATTCTCACAGTGCTCCCAGCGGTCTCCAAGTGAGAGAGGGAGCGATGTAGGAGGTGGATGACGGCATCATCCGCTCGAATGCCAGGCTGGTAGGCAAACTGAAGTGGGTCCAGTGATGAGCTCACCAGGCGCCGAAACTGAGCCAGGACCAGTCGCTCCAGGGTCTTCATCAGGTGGGATGTCAGAGCCACCGTCTTGTAGCTGTTGAAGGTCATCTGTGCAGTGTCATTGCAGTAGTTACCAGAGTCACCTCACAATGACAAGGTTGCTGCTTCAGCTCGTTCTTCCTGTGTGATCCTGTTTCTGGCTGTAGGTGAGGCGGATGAGTGCAGAGTGCAGACCCTTTCTGCTTCACTGCATGAAAGCAAACTTAAACATGTTGATGGTTTAAAATACTTTGAGTGGTCAGTAAGAGGGGAAAGGTCTGTCTGTGTCCACAGACTCATCCAACATACTTAATGCTGGTCACATGATCTCAGGTCAGAGTTTGAGGGTCTCATGATGTTTTTGCCGCCTCTAATCCATCTTTGTGCTTCTAAAAGAAAATCCAGCGCTCCCACATCTCTACATCTGACCTTAGATCAGACTGTAGTTTGTCCTCAGAGAGAAGAAATATTTCAGGAATCCAGACATTTTCCCTCCCCCTTCTCTCCCACGAATTCTGTCCTCCTCGTCCTCCTCCTCGTGTCCTTTTAAACTGAAATGAAAAAGGAAGCCTCTGAGACTCTCAGCTGACACGTCAGCTTTTAACCGCCTTTAAGTTACTTTACTTTACCTCATCATGTTTTGGAGGAATACTCTGCAGCTGCCTCTGAGTTTATCCAGTCAGAAGCATCCGTTTAATTAAGGTGCTTTTTTTCCCCGTGAGATGTCCCAAAAAAAGTTTCAGTTGGTCAGAGCAAAGATGTAAGCTTTATCTAATGCAGCCCCTTAGTTTCTGCAATGAAAAACCCACAAAACTAACTATTATTAACCAACCCCCCAGAATCTAACCATAGTAACCTTCATGTGATATGCAGGTGGAGGCACTACAGGCTGAAATCTCTGAGCTGGCCAAGAGACTACGCTATGAAGTGTCAGTCAGAGCAGGAGAGAGAAGCTGGACGGAGAGAGAAAGCCGGTGAGACACAACTAACAGACTTAAAACAACAACAAACAAATACATTCAAAGAAACAAAAAAACATCCAATAGACAGCATACAACCAGTCAGTCTGTCCTCCTACCAGGTTCCAGTTCAAGAAGAACCTGCGGCGGATCGTCTCTCAGCTCTACGTCAGAGATAACTGTCACCCCTTCAAAGCCAGTCTGCTGGTCTGGGTTCAGCTGCCACTCTGGATCAGTCTGTCTCTGGCCCTCCGAAATCTGAGCCTGGATCAGTCTGGTAAGAACCTGGACCAAATGAAACTAACCTAACCCAGCCCAAAATTATGAGGTAGGATACAGTACTGTGCAAAAGTCTTGAGCCACCCCTCATGTCTTTAAATTTTTGACTTTCCTGTATTTTTGTTAAGTGCTCTTGAGCGATAGTTCTCTCACGCGCTCATTCTTTTCCCTCCCTGCAACGTACAGCAGCTGGAGCTTCAGCTAGCAGACATACTGTGTGACAAACTGCACACAAACAAGCTGATATCATGAATAAGAGACAAAGTAAGAGAAATGTTTAAGGTACAGAGAAAAAAACAACTGAAACAGGCTGCATAATATATTTACCTATATGTTTGCAAGCTTCGAAAAATTGGTGCACCTGCTCAAGAGTCATGCATAGTACCGTGACTTTTACCTGGTCCAGGATGTAGTCTACACCACTCCCAATCCAGGACCTCTGTTTTTCCTGCAGACCTACAGGGGGCGCTGGCAGCAGGAGGTGCTCTGTGGTTCCCTGACCTCACCATACCGGACTCCACCTGGATCCTACCTGTCTGTCTGGGACTCACCAACCTGCTCATCGTAGAGGTCAGTTTGTCAGCAGTATGTAATTAGCTGATCAGTGGTGTAATCAGTCTAAGCTTCCTGTGCGCTTCTTCTTCAGGTTTTTTCTCTGCAGAGAGTCGCAGCGTCTCGAACCCAGCAGCTGGTCTTGAACACCGTTAGAGGATTTTCTCTGCTGATGATCCCAATCGCCGCCACGGTGCCCTCTGTGAGTTTAAGGCTGGCTTCAGGCTGAGAAAAGTGATGGACTACACAGTCCATCACTTTTCTCAGCCTGAGGTCTTAGACCAGGTCAGAACAGCCATTTGACATTCAGGAAACGAGTTACAAGCTGAAATTTACAAAAAAGAAAAACATTTTAGTCATAAAACGTGCGTACTACACCTGCAGGGAAAATAACCTTTACACATTACAGCCCGCTTAGACATGTATACACCTGGACCACCCTCATTTCCCGACCACTACACGTCCCATTCAACCTGAACAAGAACTTGAATTTGATCTGTGATCAAATGGGACACCATGGGACACATGGAGACTGAGTCTTATTCATTCACACAGCACAAATATGCAAGTGATGAAGGTGTAGTAAGCTGGTTAACATGAGACTAAAATGGCATTAAATAAATATTTTATTTATATAGCACCTTTCTAGACAGAGTCACAAAGTGCTGCATATAGGATAATAAATAATAAAAGGGTAAAACAGACAATATAAAACAGTCAGAAATTTAACCAAAAACAGTTTTAAAAAGGTGAGTTTTGAGTTGTTTTTTAAAAACAACTACCGAGTCCACAGATCTTAATGTATGAGGGAGAGCGTTCCACAGTCTCGGGGCCACAGTGGCAAAAGCTATATAGGGCTGTAGCAGATCGGAGATGTAGGCTGGTGCCAGTCCATGCAAGGCTCTAAATATCAAGACCAGGACCTTAAAATGTACTCTAAATTCAACAGGAAGCCAGTGTAGCTGAAATAGCTATGGTGTCACATGTGAATACTTGGAGGATCTTGTCAAAAGTCTAGCTGCAGCATTTTGCACAACCTGCAGATGATCCAGAGAACCTTTGCTTAGACACATAAACAAAGAGTTACAATAGTCCAAGCGTGAGGAAATAAATGCATGTATAGCTATCTCCAGTTCAGGGCAAAATAAAATAGGGCTTAACTTAGCCACATTTCTTAAATAATAAAAACAAGACCGGACCAGAGAATTCACATGCCCATCCAATGTGAGAGTCGAGTCAAAAGTGACAACTAAATTCCTGATAGAGAATTTAACATACACAGGAAGAGGACCAAGGGCTTTCACTATCTGGGATACAAATCTGTCTGGAGCACATACGAGGACTTCAGTTTTCCCCTCGTTGAGTTGGAGGAAATTTACAGCCATCCAACGTTTGACGGAATCTAAGCATTCTAAGGCATTCTTCATCCTTCACATCAGCTGATCATGAGTGTCATAGCCCCGCCCTCTCTGAGCCTGATCTGAGCTCTAATTAGCTTATATCTCTTACAGGTAAAAGATTATTATGGCCACTGAATGGTGTAGGTGATTAAGTTGATCTGTATATAAGTGAAAGTTTTTAATCTCTCCACAGTCTGTGAAATGTCGGTACTGCCACCCACGAGCTTTACACTGGTGAGCTCGTTCTCCCGACATTTGTGAGTGAAGCAGCATTTGCCTCGTTTCCTGTTCATAAACACAGCTCTGACTGAGGAATGTTTCATGTTCAGATCTGCCAAGTCAACAAATGTTTGAACGTGTTAAGTCGCTCCCGCATTCCTGTCAGGTCATCAGATTAAAGTGTCTGTTCAGGGTTTTATTTTGAAAGAACGTTCCTGTGTATTAATCAGATTAAGGTGTTTTATTCTGAAAGTGTCTCACTGTGTCTCTCCTCACAGTCCATGGCTCTGTACTGGTTTGCTTCCAGTCTGGTGGGATTCAGTCACAACCTCCTCCTTCGCTCTCCTTCAATCCGCCGACTCTTGCAACTGTCGACTCCTCACTCGACATCTCCATACAGAGACTTGCTGACCGCCTTCTTCGCCAAATACCGCAAATGACCGTGCTGTCAGATAATACAGCTGCAAACATCTACAAAACAAGTTGAGGACAGCAGACTGACTCAGTTTAATAATTACTAGCTGCCTGGGTCCACCTGATGGAAAAAAACCCCAGCTGACTGTAACTTCCTGTCAGAGTTTAAAGTCATATAAAGTCAGGTAAACGTCTGTGACAATGTGATCACCTCAGACATTTAAAGTGTTTGATGTTAATCTGAGATGTGTCTGTCTGGTCATAAATAAAGTCACTTCAGACTGCGAATGCTCTGTGTTGAAGTTCATCTCTGAACAATAACAGGAAGTGAATGCATGATCTTTGACCGCCTGTTTATTTTCCCACAGACACTCTCTAAACTTAGAAACAGTTCAAGAGGAAGGATTACAGATCAGCCACTTATCGATCAGATGTTTCCCGTATTTATACCTGTGTGGATCAATAGTCTCTTCCCTGATTCTTCTGTCACACAGTGTGACACAAAGTAGATGAGCTGTTGTGATACTCTGCACGTGTCCCAGAAGTACTGACTTTGTGTACATTATTCTTTCTATATATTTATTTGCTATGATTTGCTATGCACTGACTCTCCTGGCTTTGTTTGTGTGAGCATTCAGTCGCCTGCAAAACAAACAGTCAGTAAATTAAAGCAAATACTCAGTTACATGTTGTTTTATATTTTATTATGTCACAGGATTAAGTCATTTGTTTTCTTGTTTTCAATCTTCACGTAGGTCATGTGCGGGAAAGGCCCGCCCAGCATCTCCTGACTACTACTGATGATCTGACATCAGCAGGTTAAACCAAGAGGAGGGGTTTCTTGCTTGCTTGCTTTTGTTTGTTTCATGGTACAAAGGGATTTGTTGCATATTTTTTCTTATATAGAGCCATTTAGTCATAAATGTGTTAATCAAAAGATTGGGGAGCTTTTTGTAATTCTCAGTCATTTCTGTTGAGTTTTAGATTCCTCAGCTCAAGCCAATGGTACTGGCTAGAATAACTGAAGGTAAACTGATTTGAGCTGCGTCCCAATTCAGGGGCCTTATCCTTCGGATTTGAAGGCCGATTAGTTACAGCAACGTGATGAAGGCTGCTCCAAATGGGGCCAACAAATGTGTCCTTCATTTTCCCAGATTTGATGGATGGGTCGGGTGTATCCTTTGTGGCCCACCATATCCCAGAATTCATAGCGTGGCCCAGCCAAGTTTCCAACAATGGTGGCAGCTACTTAGTTTTAACGCCGACAGTCTCGGTTGTTGTGTCCTTTGGCAATACACTTCAGCTGTTGCCTACTGGTTGTGGTCAGATTCCAAACATTTTTTACAAATAAATAACTGCAAAGTGGGGTGTGTGTAATTATTCAGCCCCCTTTGGTCTGAGTGCAGTCAGTTGCCTATAGACATTGCCTAATGAGTGCTAATGACTAAATAGAGTGCACAACTGTAAACCTACCAAGACAAGGCCGTCCACCTAAACTCACAGGCCGAACAAGGAGAGCGCTGATCAGAAATGCAGCCAAGAGGCCCATGGTGACTCTGGACGAGCTGCAGAGATCTACAGCTCAGCTGGGGTGCACTGCACAAAGTTGGCCTTTATGGAAGAGTGGCAAGAAGAAAGCCATTGTTAACAGAAAACCACAAGAAGTCCCGTTTGCAGTTTGCCACAAGCCATGTGGGGGACATAGCAAACATGTGGAAGAAGGTGCTCTGGTCAGATGAGACCAAAATGGAACTTTTAGGCCAAAATGCAAAACGCTATGTGTGGCAGAAAACTAACACTGCACATCACTCTGAACACACCATCCCCACTGTCAAATATGGTGGTGGCAGCATCATGCTCTGGGGGTGCTTCTCTTCAGCAGGGACGATGGATGGAGCCAAATACAGAGCAATCTTGGAAGAAAACCTCTTGGAGTCTGCAAAAGACTTGAGACTGGGGCGGAGGCTCACCTTCCAGCAGGACAACAACCCTAAACATAAAGCCAGGGCAACAATGGAATGGTTTAAAACAAAACATATCCATGTGTTAGAATGGCCCAGTCAAAGTCCAGATCTAAATCCAATCGAGAATCTGTGGTAAGATCTGAAAACTGCTGTTCACAAACGCTGTCCATCTAATCTGACTGAGCTGGAGCTGTTTTGCAAAGAAGAATGGGCAAAGATTTCAGTCTGTAGATGTGCAAAGCTGATAGAGACATACCCTAAAAGACTGGCAGCTGTAATTGCAGCAAAAGGTGGTTCTACAAAGTATTGACTCAGGGGGCTGAATAATTACGCACACCCCACTTTGCAGTTATTTATTTGTAAAAAATGTTTGGAATCATGTATGATCTTCGTTCCACTTCTCACGTGTACACCACTTTGTGTTGGTCTTTCACGTGGAATTCCAATAAAATTGATTCATGTTTGTGGCTGTAATGTGACAAAATGTGGGAAAGTTCAAGGGGGCCGAATACTTTTGCAAGCCACTGTACTTGCAAATCAATAGGCAACGACACTCTACGAAACAACAATCAAAAACACATGCGCTTTGTTGGATGGTGGAGGCTGTCATCTGGTGGTTAAATACTGGAGGTGATCAATCAATTATCTAATCCCAGGACAGGCAGAGACTCCACCCAACAACTCAGCAGACACGCCCAGGTGTCCACCCCCTAAGAAAGAAAAGGGGAAAAAAAAAACACAGCCTTCCTCTGGTGGGAGGAGTCACACATAAAACAAACACTGACAACATTGGATCATAACACAGTTAAAAGTTGAAATGTAAATAGTTGTTTTTTTTATTATATAATTGATTTGTTTACATTTTATGTGGAGTGAATAAATAAAAGCATATTTATATATAAACATATATAAATAAAAACATGTTGTTGTTTTACATTAGTAATTCATTTTGTGCATAATTTAATATTATTGTTGATAATAAATTAATTAAACCAACGAAACAACTTGAAGAGCTGGTTGGGAGCCGGAATTCCCATCACTAGAGAAAGCGAACTCCTGGCACACCGTTTTCAGACTCCCCGCGGTCTTTGGCTACTCAGGTTAAACATGATATATAAGTCACTCAGATAACTTAAAAATGTTATTGTTTGGTTTTTTCACTGTTTTATTTGTTCCTGAGTAAATTGGTTTGGCTGAAATTAAAGTTCTAGTTTTCGCACAGCTGAATAAACGTCAAACAGAAAACTGATTAAACAAAAGTGTGAGATGATCGAGAGTTTGCTCCACTGTCCTGTTATATTTTAGATAGCGAGGAGCAGATGGCTGAGTTTATTAAACTCCACCGAGACAGCGGTGACGCAAATCTGATGGCCAATTTCACAGCCGCTCACTTCAGGCCTACCCGGTCTTCGGAGGACTCGGCCCAGATCTGAGTGACTTATATATCATGTTTAACCTGAGTAGCCAAAGACCGCGGGGGGTCTGAAAACGGTGTGCCGGGAGTTCGCTTTCTCTAGTGATGGGAATTCCGGCTCCCAACCAGCTCTTCAAGTTGTTTCGTTGGTTTAATTAATTAAACCAACGAAGGACGGGTCCTCCAAAGGATGCAGCCTAGGAATTGGGACACAGCTATAGTCAGTCTCTGCTTGATTCAGGTGAAGGAGGAGAGGTGAGCTGTGAGTTTTGTTAAGTTTCACAAATAATGGAGGTCACTGTAAGTAAATTGCTCGTCTCTGGGAACCCAAAAAGTCTGCTTACCCTCTCCCCTTCCTTGATGCTCGAATCAGACTGCTTCCCACAGTAATACTATAACACAGAGTACAGCACAGTTGTAATAATCAGAATACCTTAATGATCCCTGAGGAAAGTAAGTGGTGTCAGTTGTACAAAGTCAATAAGAACAGTAACAGACCAAACTAAATAATAATACACTATAATGCAAAGTTTACAAAATAAGAACTAGCTCTAATATATAAAATATCTCAATTATAAATATCTAGAATAATACGTGATATATACGATTCACATTTTACTTTAAAATGTAAAACTTTGTTATTTACTGCAGAGCGTGTGCAAAGAGTATAACTACTGCACTGTGTGCTGATGGAGCTGTACAGAGATGGCCTCCATTCCCACAACATTACTGGCCTTGTGACCAGTTTATTTAGTCGCATCTGCGACCCTCAACCTGCTGTCCCAGCATGCAACAGCACAGAGGATAGCACTGACCACAGCAGGCTGATAGAGAATCCTGAACACTGTCTGACAGATGTTGAAGGACCTCAGAAACTCTGGCCGTTCCTGTAGAGTGCAATGGCGTTTTTAACCCAGTCCAGCCTATTATCAGTGTGTCCTCTGAGGTATTTATGCTCCTCCACAATGTCCACATCGACCACCTGGATTGAAACGGGGGTCACGAGTTTCCTGGTCTTCCTAAAGTCCACAATCAGTTCTTTGATCTTTGTCACGTTGAGCTGCAGATGATTCTGCTCGCATCACGTGACAAAGGAGTCATCAGAAATTTTCTGAAGGTGGCAGGTCTCTGTGCATGTAATACTGTATGGAAATAGTGTAAAGTACAGTAGTACTCAGTACAGTAATGCAGTATTACTTTACAGGGTCGTATTATCTTCCTGTGCTTCTAGGCTGAGGGTGGGATCAGCTGTGGGTGGAGGCGGAGTCCCACCCTTGGAGCAGCTGTGTTTCAGCCCCTCAGTTTCAGACTGACTCAGAGCTGCTCGCAAACATGAAGTCTTTCTGCCTCCTCTCTCTGATCCTCCCGGTCCTCTCAGTCCGGGACTCTGCCCCTTTGGGATGTGGATCTTGTGACCTGGCTCAGTGTGCTCCTCTCCCAGCAGAGGGCTGTGCTGCCAGCTCTCTGGTGGACTCCTGTGGCTGCTGCTCTGTCTGCGCTGCCGCAGAGGGTGAGCTGTGCGGAGGTCGCCGGTCGGCAGCTCGCCGCTGTGGCTCCGGTCTGGAGTGCGTGAGAAGCGGCAAGAACAAGAAGAACGAGATGGGAGTCTGTGTCTGTAAGAGCAAATATGAGGTCTGCGGGACAAACGGAGTGACCTACACGAACTCCTGTGCACTGAAAACTGCAGGCCTGCGAGCCCAGAGTGAGGGAAAAGAACCTGTCAACATGCAGAACAAAGGTCGCTGTGGTTCAGGTGAGGTCGCAGGTCATCAGTGAAGCATTTCTTCATCTATGTAGCCTACAGCCTGCAGAAGGGGGTCACTTATTCTGATATGTGGCTTGATACAGTTGGAGAAATAACCTGCAGCTGACGTACATATATATGTACGTATGTATGTATACGTTGCTGTGATGTAAATGTAGAGCAGTTAAAAAAATCTAAACGTCTCTTTCCCCGTCTGTGGTCCAGCGGACTATGAGGCAGTCTGTCAGTTACAGACTGATGTCGCCTCTGATAATCCTCCTCCATCCCAAACATCACATTCCTTTCTACATGAAAAGACCCACTGAGTGTGCTCAGAGCAAACTGAATTCAATTCCTGTGAGGTCACTGAGGACTTCCTGTCTGGACCTGTTTCACCCACATTCATCTTTTCTTTCTGTCTGCAGCTCCACTCATTGTTACTCCTCCAGGTGAGGTGTACAACGTGAGCGGCTCTCAGGTGTACCTGAGTTGTGAGGTGGTGGGCGTGCCCACACCAGTGCTAACCTGGAAGAAGGTGAGTTTGTGTGCCATCATTCAGCAGCTTGTCACACATTTAAGATGTATTTAGTTTTTCTCCATAAAAAGAAACACTCAAAGGTTCAGGCGTGACTCCACAGAAGTGTTTGCCTTCCTCTTTGCTGCTGACTTCCTGTTTCTTGCTGCTGCCAATAGAAACAATCAAAGTTCTCCACCTGGAAACATAAAACAGGAAATTATCCTGATTTAAACATTTCCCTGAACAGCAGCTTACATCACTACTTAACAACAATAGTCACCTTGAGGTACTTTAAAATGTAAGGAACAGACCCCGCAGTATTAGAGGGACGCCAAGCAAAAATTTAATTATATCAACAGTCTTTGACTTGAACAGTGGCGTGTCTAGAAAATTTTTGTTGGGGGGGGCAGGTAGGGGCACAGATTTGGAGAAGGGTGGCAGATGTAATTGGCAGATAATGTTTAAAAAAAAATTCTACCAACCGTTAACCATAATTCAATAACCCTATAAACCTAATAACCGAATGCGCTTTTAACTCTTATTAGAATGAGATTTTAACCACTACGGTGCAAAGTTTTTAGATACTGCGTTGATAAAGTACAAGAGATACAATCAGTGCTTTGTCAGTGTTTACTCAGCATTCAAGGACAGCAATATTTGCATAGTATTTTTACTGACATATAGTGCACATATGTTTTGGGCAAAAACATTTTTGAATATTAAAATACGAACATTTGTAACAAACAATTGACAAATTAGCCAATGCCAATGTAAAACTTTATCTGCCTATTAAAAAAAGAAGATAATCTTCTCACAAACTGGTGTTTGATTTTGAAACAGGAAAAAAGTGGGGAAACAACTGAAAAGACTAACATTTGAATAAAACCTGAAAGCAAGTAAATACTTTATATGCTGCCTTATGGTAAACTTTGGTAATACTGATAAAGAACAACACTGGCTGATGATGAAATACAGTCAGCTGGCATGGTAACACTGCCGTATTAACCTGCAGGGCTGGACTGGGACAGAAAATCGGGCATTTTGACTAGAGACCGGCCCACCAGGTATTAAAGCCATAAAGCCTTTATAAAATAAAATCATATTTTGTGTTTACACTCTTTGAAATAGATGCAAGTAAAATGGCAGAAAATAAATAGAATCAAAGGCTCAGCAGCTCTTAAATCTATTGTCAGCTGTTTATCAGGAGTGGGGCGGGTGGAGGTTTGCCCACAGCAGTCATGTCAGTGGGGGTATCCAGGGGTTTCTCTGTGAATGTCACATTCCCGTGGCAGTGTGCTCGCTCAAAAGTTTAGGGTTTTTTTCAACTGTAGAAAGAAGTTTTCTTCCCACGCAGAGTGAACAGCAGACGCTAATGTTTTTGTCACTTTTTATGAAAAAATGTTTATGCTTTAAACGCTGCATGGTCGTACTCTCTCCCGCACTCCATATAATCCCTTAAAATGTAACTACAGCCCAGCCCATGCAGCAGTATATTAATGACTAACCTCGTATTGTGGATGGATTATCTCAGTTGTTCTCCTGACTGAAGTTTCGTCCGTTTACAGCATCCTGCCATGGAATTGTATTTGTCTCTAACCATTGGGAACCCTCACGTTAACTTTTATGGAGTGGAAAAAAGTTAATGTTCATCCTCCAGCTTCACTGTGTTTATGCTATGCTAACATAGCTGTGTCGCTAGCGATCACGTAGCACAACATTATATACCAGCTAGCCCAACTTCAGTAACCCTGCAAACGTCACTGCTGTTTAGTTTTCTGTCTTCATTTATGTTGGAAGTGACAGCAGAGCTGTACGTTTGAATTTTTCAGAAATCTCTCAGTCAGAACATGCTATATCATGTTTAAGTGGAAACTAGTGAGCTATAACCCTGCTAACTTCTAACTCTGTTAAATATCATAAATCCTGTTTTCATGGATGCCTGGATGTTAAACTTCATAGTTACACCTGGTAAAGCAGCAACGCTGATCATTTTATTACAGATGAAAGAATTTAGACAGTTTAAACTCTCAGTGATGCTGCAGTGTTTGTTTGACTTTGGGATTTGCAGCGGAGTTTGGGCCCAGACATGGCTAATAACGTCAGACTTAAAGACCGGATTGGCCATGTGAGGAGTTCAATTCAACTTCACAACAGCTCCTCCCTCAAGACAGTAATATAATAAATAGGTTAATTTGCGGCATTTAGAGATATCAGCATGTTTCATGAACTTTCTTTATTTTTTCTGACATCAGGGCTTAAAAACTGATTCTGACGGCTTGTACACTAAGGGCTCAGGTATGTTCAGGTGTGTCTATCAGGGTGGCAAGTAACGGCCTGTTTGAAGAGAATTTACAGACCAAAGACCTGCTCAGAGCTGTAGTGAAGCAGGATGTCCAATCATCAGTCTCAGCTTCAGGTGGGGATGTCAGGTGGTTCCTCCACCACAGTCAGAGTATGAGTGAGAAACCCATTAGAAGACCACAGGGGTTAGACAACTCTGTGATGACGTCACAGAGTCAATAAGGTATTTGAAGTTGGATCTCTAAGATTAGAGTGATGATGATAATGATGGGTTTCTTCTTTCAGATCCTCAGTGGGAAGAAGATGGAGCTTCTTCCTGGAGACCGTGACAATCTGGCGATCCAGACTCGAGGAGGACCGGAGAAGCATGAAGTGACCGGCTGGGTGCTGGTCAGTACAAACACTATGTTATGTCACTGCTGCAGTGGGACCAATCAAAATAGACCATGGTGTTTGTGTTTCAGATCTCGCCTCTGACCAAAGAAGAAGAAGGATCGTACGAGTGTCACGCCACAAACGCCAAAGGAAAAGCTTCAGCAGTTGGAGCAATTCACGTGGTTGAGTCCATCGATGAGCTCACTGCCAGGAAAGGTAACACCTATAATTACCTTATGAAACATTCCCCATGGTCATCACTGATCTTGGTCTCTGGAGGATTTACCTCAGCCTTTGTCAGCCTTTCAAAAACACCATCAGACTCAGCTCAGTTTTTCAGCCGTATATTCTTCCACTTCTTCCATAACTATAAACTGTTAAATGAAGAAAAATGTTTCTAGTCCAAGAAGCAGACTTATCCATGTCAGTGAAACACGTTTTAGGGCGGCAGTGGAATCAGAGCTCCTGTTACTGAAACTTTTAAAATGATAAATAAAACATTTGCAGAGACATTATCCAGCTTTTATTACCTGAGGCCTGTTCTCTTCTTATCCCATTACAAAGTAAGCAGAAAAATGATCCAGAGATGATTCTAAGCATGCCCAGATCATCCAGTTACGGACTGCTGGGCTCCTGCCAACTTATTCTGATAATCAGTCTTTTTTTCTTCACTAATCACAGATATATCATACAGGAATGTGGGCTCTAGATGGAGAGCACTGCAACCTTACTGACAAAATAAAGCATAGCCATCAGAATCCAGCATTGCCAAAAGTCTCTAACATAAACGAATAATGAAGCAGCCCAGGCTTTTTTGTTTTGTAAGGCTAGTACTATCTTTAATGTGCCCACACAAAGCTGACGATTTCCTCCTCTTCCTCCATCTGTACTGCTCTTTCACAATGTGCTGTCCTGTGCTTTTTCTCAGGAAAAGCACATTTTTGGGATTTGTCTGCTTAGAAAATGAACAACAGAAAATGAACAGTGCCTTTGATTGTGAGGTTAGCTTGTCTCCTTCATGTAGTTGAATCTAGATAATCAAATTCCAACTTTTGAACTTGGATCTGGTAACTGTTCTTAATACTAGCAAAATAAAAATGACCTGTGAAACTGTTTTAAATTCTTCATTCCAGATTTAGAAGTGACTGGTGATGGTAGTTACATACAAGCAACATGTGTTGTACATGACACGTCAAACAAATGCAAACAGAGAACGTAACATCACATTCACAAGGAGATGATGAAATGAACTGAATATACAGGAAAATCAAAAGATTGGGACCCTTTTAAAAAACATAGAAATGTTAATAATCACTGTATGTGGGATGACGTGTATATGTCTATGTATGAATGTATTACATTTATACATACATACATGTATATATGCCACCTAAGTGTTTGTGATAATTGCTAATGAGTCTTTTACACACTGTGGAGGAATTTTGGTCCACTCATCATATGAGAATTGTTCTTATCAGCATCACCCGCATTTTTGAGGTCATGCCACAGCATCTCAATTCAGGTCAGGACTTTGGCTACGTTCACACTGCAGGTCTTAATGCTCAATTCCGATTTTTTGGTCAAATCCGATTTTTTTGTCTGCTTGTTCACACTACAAATAAAAGGCGACAGCAAACGCGCTCTAGTGTGAACGCTCAAAGCGGCCCGCATGCGCAAAAGAAGACGTCACACACAACGCGCTCTGTTCAGACCCAGAGCAAACAATATTGTTTGACTGATGGCCCTTAATATAAAGACTTCGGACTTTACGTTTCCCAATTTTTGCTTTAAGTTATTTTGTTATTCACATAATAATGTAGATAACCTAATAATGATCCTTATTGCTGTTTTAGAGGAGTGGTGCTTCAAAGGATAGTTACAGATTTGTCAGAATCTGCAGATTATACAGTACAAATAAAATGTTCACGTTTCTCCAACGTTGTCTTCCCAGCAGTTTTACTGACATCTACACGGGATGGCCAGGAAGCTTTCGTGATGTCTTCTCGGGCGCTGATAATTGGCGTCTGTCTTGTGTCAGTGACGTAAAAGACGGGTTTAATGCGACATGACCGTTCAAACAGCAGTCGCTTTCTAAAACATCGGATATGTATCGGATTCAGTACCACATACGAAAGTGATCCAGATCGGATTTGAAAATATCGGATTTGTGCCGTTCACACTGTCACACCATGATCGGATATGGGTCGCATAGGGTCAAAAAAATCGGATTTGATGCCCTTTCGCCTGCAGTGTGAACATAGCCTTTGACTAGGCCACTCCAAATTAAAGATGGACTTGCTGGTGTGCTTTGGATCATCATCCTGCTGCAGAACACAAGTGCACTTCAAGATGTTTTGGTAGAATTCATGGCTCCATTAACAACAGCAAGACATACAGCTGCCAAAAAGTTTTGTCTTGCCAGAGCACAGAGTATGTTGGGGATCAAGGTGTTTTCTTAGAAAAACGAGACGAGCCTTTCTGTTCCTTTTGCTAAGCAGTGGTTTTTGTCTTGGAACTCTGCCATGCAGGCCATTGTTGCCCAGTCTCTTTCTTATGGTGGAGTCATGAGCACTGACCTTAACTAAGGCAAGTGAGGCATGCAGTGTTTTGGATCTTGCTCTGGGGTCTTTTGTGACCTTTTGGATGTGCCGTTGCTCCACTCTTAGGGTAATTTATGTTATAAATTGGGGTGGGGCGATCACCTTTTTCACACGTGGGTTTGGATTTTTTCCCCAAAGATGAACAAAAACCTTTATTTAGAATATGCATGATGTTTTTACTTTTTTACTTGTGTTATCTTTCATGATCTGACATGAGCAGACCCACGAGCAAACATGTTTTCACACCACTGTATATAAAATCAAAAGATTGGGACACCGCCTTTACATTATTGACATTTTAAAATGATAATTTGTTGAACAAGAAAAGAAACATATCTGAAAGTAAATATGTCGTGTTTCTTTCAGTGACAAAGGAAGTCAACCTGTGATCAGCTGATTGTCTCAGGAATCCCAGACTTTTAACTTTCAGTAAAACCTGAATTTGTTTCCTTTCAGTCGTTTTTAGTTTTAATCCAGACTTTTTCAAACTTCAGTCTTTTGTTCTACATGTTATATCTTTTGTTATATTTGTAACTTTTAAAGTATTTTTCCTCCTCTGGGCACCAGCGGAAGTTTGACATGGTGAAACAGGTGTATTTGTTTGTTGCAGTCTACACATTAAATATGAACCTTAAACTGCATGTTTTTCTTCTCAATTTAATAAACCATAATAATGTTGGTGTGTTGTTTGAATCTAATCAATATTTCAACTCTTTCAGTTAAATAATCAATGTTTTTACTGTGAAGGTCCCAGAAAAACATTATATTTTCAAGAATAAAAAGAGAAAAATGGAAAGATCAACTAATTCCTTGTGATCAATGTGAACTTTCATTAAATACAAACATGCATTCATCCATTTTCTTTTGCTTATCCGTGGCTGGGTCGTGGTGGCCGCAGGCTAAGCAGAGAACCCCAGACCTCCCTCTCCCCAGCTGATCCAGTGGAACATCAAGCTGTTCCTAGGTCAGCTGAGAGGAGGCCCTGGGGCAGATCCTTTCACCTAGTCAACGACGTACAAAGACCCTGCGCGATGAACCGTAGATTTCAAAGTTTGATTCCTCAGTCCATAAAACCTTCCAGTCTTCAGTAGTGCAATGGTGGCATTTCATGGCCCAGACAAGCCTCTTTGTCTTATTCTGACGTCTGGCTTTCTTGCTGCAGCTCGTCCTGTCAAACCTGCAGCTCAAAGCCTTCTCTTCAATCACACCTGAAACTGAGACTTGCTCACTACGACCACTATTAAGCTGTGTGGACGTAGCCTGATTCAGCCGTGTCTTTGGGTCTGCAGACCTCTTCCTGTCACAGTTTGTTTCTGAGCCTTTGGATGCTAAAGGAAACTGGACTCACTGACACCTTGACTTGCTTTGCAGTTTCTCTGTCGGGCAGACCGACATTTATAAGTGTTATGATGGTCTGTGTCTCTTCCACTGTTATTCTCGCCAGGTTTGTATCAACACACTACAGTACAGTACTGTTCAGCTGATGCCCATGAGGGTATGGTACCAGTGTGCTCCAACACTGCTTTATGCAAACAGAGGGGGAAGTAATCCAGAACAGTTAGAACACTTGTAGGAATTAGTAGCACCAACTTTCAAGGCTGATCAATCTCCAATACTGCAGAACAGCTTTAACCTCCTAGGACCTGGCGACATCACATTTTGGGTATTTAGACCAAAACACTCAATTTTGCTCTACAATGGCCAAATATCCACTTAGGAGGATATTATACTTGTAACAAGTGTCACCTGGCAGTTTGTTGCTCTCTGCCAGGTGATTGGCTGAAGAGCTGTGAAAAGGTAGTGGATGTGTGGGGTAAAGTCAGCGCTCTTCTGTGGAAAAAACCAGAGGCAATTAATTCACTCGGGTGCGAGTGGGTATACTGTCGGTAAGAGACTTTTGCCATTTTTGTTTGGATCATTTGCTATTGTATGTGCCTATTTTTAATGTGTCGTTGGACTTTTTTAGTGTGACCACGAATTTTAATAGAAGAATTGATCAAGCCCTAGATCGACGACGCGCAGGGAAACTGATCAATATTGTAGGTATATTGAGTGTTTGTTTTAGCTTCATGATTTTGAATGGTTTCATAAAATTGATATTTTATTGGGTAATATTTTAATCGATAATCTCGATAGTCTCTGCTGTCCTTTTTTTGTTCTTTTGATTGATTTGTAATTTTGTTTTGGTTAGTCCATCCAGCCGTAAAGGCGGGTATTGATTGAGAGTGAGTTGTGTAAGGGCGGACTAACCTCACTTTTTGTTTTTTGTTTAATTGTTTGTGCCACTTCCCTTTATCTCCCAGATTGCAGGTCATGCATAGCGCTGATTCCCAGCTGCGCTGAGACCCGAATTGTTTGCAGTGCATGCCACAATTGCAGTGTCGCTAAGCGGGGTGTGACGGGTTGCAGTGTTGTTATTTTCGCACCGTTGGTGTGGTATCCCAGCATATGCAGCTGGGATATCAGCAGGATGTGTTGTAAGTCCTGTCTAATTGATGTAATAAATAAATGATCAATTTATTTCTTTGCCCCATTTACTCATACCTTGTCCTCTGTTACATACTACTACTGTTGTATCGAAATTTTAAACGAATATCCTCATATGTGGATCTCATTTTTCTTAGAAACAAAAATCAGGTTAAAAAAAGGTTTTTACATTCATCAGGTCACAATATGCCCAAATATCAAAGAGAAATTAAAAATGCATGCCATGGAAGAGTTTGGGTCTTAGGAGGTTAAATTGTTAACTCATGTTGTGTTCCCTGAAAAAGGTATTTTTGTATAATTCTGACATTTTTCCAGTTTTGGGTAACCTTACCGTTTTTAACCTTTGGCAGTTTACCACTTACCTTTGTACCATTGCAAGCTGTTCACTGGACTTACACAATTTGAATTGCAACAAATAACTGGAAAAACTGGGTGTTCTAAAACTTAACTGGTAGTGTATATATTAATATTCTTATATGCAGGTAACATGACGACTAAACATCACCAGTTGTACCTTAAAGTCATATAACCCGTTAGGATGGTCACATGAAGAACAAAACAGAGATCATCACATGATCAGGAACTGATTTATTGACTTTTACAAAAAGCAAGACAAAACCTAAAAACAACAACTAAACTTCGACTTTCACTTCCTTGTGACGTCACAATGTTCTCTCCATCCGGTTGATTACTTTATGATGTCATCATACGAGGAGCAATGCTCATTGACATCAACTCCTGGAACAGAAGCTTACAGGCATATGGCATCCGCACCAGAGAGATCTGACAACAACAAACAAAGTGAGGTAAACAACACATAAGAACAAAGACAACCAAAGGATCTCTTCAGCTGGTTTTCTGAAACATGCTTGGACCCTGAGATAAAACTCTGGCTTTTCTGTTCTTGAAAAACAGTAAGCCTAGGGACTTCTGCTTCAGCCAATGGAGTAACCGGTCACGTCGAGGAGTTGCTCTCCCACCTTACCTTTTAGTTATTCCTTCTCATCTCGTTATGTTGGATTGTTTTCTACTCACTCAACATTGAAAGGGTTATAACCCCTAAAAGGCCTTAAGGAAGTGGGAGAATATGCCGAAACAACAAGATAGAAGCGCTTCGACCGCTAAAGCTAACTCTCAGCAACAACGCAGCCGCTAGCAAAGACTCGGACATACTCCAAGCTAAAGCTAAAAGCGGAGATTCAAGAGGACAGCAGACAAAATATGGGCAAACTGAGCCATGAAATTAATGCAAGCTGGATAACATTGCCTGGGACATACAGTGCCTATCAGAGCGGGTGGATGAGGCGGAGCCCAGGATCACCCAGCTGGAGAGCTGGGCTGAAGAGGTGACTATGGCCATGTGCACGAGTCTGGAGGAGCGGAAAAGTCTTCAGCAAAAGATTACTGATCTGGAATCAAGGTCACAGAGAAACAATATTCGTCTATTCGGTTTGTTGGAGGGGGAAGAACCCAGTTCCATAATTCATGGACCCACCTGCAAATACCGGAGGATTTTGACATGAAAATCTAACACGCACATCGCTTGCTGGCAAGTAAACCCCTACCGGGGGCACCTGCGAGACCTGTCATCATCAACTTTCAGGAATATTCAACAACATGGTCCTGAGAGCACGGAAAGCATGGAAAAAGAAAATCAAATCAAGGTTTTGACCATGATTATCCATATGAAATTGTCAAAAAAAAAGCCGAATGCAGTGTCGCAACTTCGAGAGCTTCTGGGCTGGCAATCAGCAAAAGGCAACAGTCTAGCCACGGCAATGAGAGCAAAGGATAAGCTACAGGGTTTCCAGAGAGATCCAGTGGTTTTGTTTTAATGCGGAAGCTCCTTTCCGCTCCCTTTTGGCCTCACTTCATTCACCAGCCAGGTGGGAGAGTTGGTTCTCCGTTTATGTTCTTATACGTTGGGACTTTTAGGATGGTGGTGTTTATGTCTATTGACAGTTACTTTCCTTTCCAGGCCCTCTCACTTTGAGAAGCTTCCCCCCGACCCACCAACGGGGTCCTAGTTGGGGAGCAAAAGTCTCCTCTAGAAGTCAGTTCTTCATTGTTTCCCCTATATCTGTTTTGCTATGGTTTTGGGGGCCACTGTTCCAGTTTCACTTATTTTTACTGTCTTGTTCAATGTTGGATAATTTTAAAATAGCCTCCCTGAATGTTAATGGTTTGGGCAATCCACTTAAAAGAAAAAAAAAGAGTTCTGGAGAAATTGAAAAAAGGATGGCTCACACGTGGCTTTTCTACAAGAGACACATTTGTCAAAAAAAGGAACAAGCTAAATTTTAATTTCCGAGATATTCCACTTTTTTATAGCACCTGTAGCAATAGCAGACAAAGAAGAGTAACAACTCTTATTTCTAATCTATTAAACTTTGATTTCCTTGATGAGGTTGGTGACAAGGTGGGCAGATATCTATCAAAGGGAGAGTTAATAATATTGTTATCACACTAGCTAATGTGTATATTCCTCTCGAATGTGATAGAAAATTATTTATGTTATTTTTTGATGCTTTAATTAGAGTGGGCGAAGGGATTTTATTCTGTGGTGCAGACTGGAATACAATTCTTAACGTCTCCCTGGATATGACAAGTTGTAAGAGACAAAAAACATATAGTTCAAAGGATCTTAATATCTTGATGAAAGAAACTGGTCTGTTCGATGTTTGGAGAACCCTCCATCCTAAAAACAGGGATTACACCCACTGCTCATTCTCGCACCAAGTTCATTCCAGACTTGATTTCTTCCTGATGAACGTTGTTGACTGACATAGAGGAAAGGAGTGGTCGATTGGTACTTCAGATTTATCAGATCATAATATGATTTATTTATCTGTTCAATTATCAAGTTTTGCGAAATCTACAATATGGAACTTAGGTATCCTCAATACAATTATGGTGTGGGACACGGTTAAGGCAGTGAGGGGTAGACTGATTTCAAGGGTGGCTCATCTTAAAAAAAAAAGCTAAAAGGGCAGCATATGATGATCTCAAAAAAGATCTGAGAAACATAGAAATCAAACTACAACAAAACAGCAAAGATCAAAGCTTGGTCAACCAAATTAGAATAACTAAAAACAAGATAAAAGTGTTAGTGCAAGACAAAATGGAAAAGAGATTAAGATTCTGCAAGCAATCCCTTTACGAATCATCCCCGAAAGCAACAAAAATTCTAGCTAGGCGGCTCCGGAAGCAGGAATTAAAGCATGCTGTCCTTGGGATCAGGGACCCCTCTAACAGTAACTTGATTTATGATCCGGTAGAAATTCACACAATTTTTAATGACTACTACCAATCGTTGTATTCGTGTCCAGCTCCAATAGCAGAAATATTTATCCTCTTTAGATCTTCCTTCTCTTGGATTATTACAGAATGAAGCTTTATGCACACATATAACTAGAGAACAATTAGATACTGTAATCAGTAACTTAAAAGCAAATAAGTGCCCTGGTAGTGATGGATTTCCAAATGAGTGGTACAAAATATTTAAAGAGGAACTTGCCCCTACTTTACTCAAATCCTTTAACTTGACCCTCAATAATGCTGAAATATCTCCATCCTGGCGTGAGGCGGTAATATCTGTCCTACCCAAAGAGGGTAAAAATAAAGAATACTGAATCTTACCGCCCCATTTCTATTTTAAATGTAGACTATAAATTATTTACCTCAATTTCTAAAACACTAGAAGTCCATTTGCTGGATTTAATACACGAAGATCAGATAGGCTTCATAAAAGGCCGTCAAACACATGACAGTATCAGAAGAACGCTTCATATTATAGAAGAAGCAAAGAATCAGAAACTGAGTATGGCACTAGTAAGCCTAGACGCAGAAAAAGCTTTTGACCTGGTCAGCTGGCCCTTTCTTTATAAGGTACTAGAGCGTCTAGGATTCAACAAGTTCATTAAATGTATACAATCATTATACAGCAACCCAGTGGCCAGGTTAAAGATCAATGGACATCTATCCTCTAGTTTTCAATAGAGGCACCCGGCAAGGATGCGGGCTCAGCCCCTCGCTCTTCGCTTTGTTTATTGAGCCTGAATCCTGATATGTCACTCCCTGAGCTCATGTCAACTCTGAAAGAGTTTGGGGCCCTGTCTGGTTATAAATTAAATATTACTAAAACACAAGTACTGAACTTTGATAATCTGCTGAACTCAATTCAGGAGGACACAACTCGCTGGTCTTCACTGACTCTGGACTTTAGTACAAGAATAGAGATTGTGAAGATGGATCTGTTGTCGAGATTCTTATATCTCTTTATGGCTCTTCCCATTAAAATCCCAGATGTTCAATTCAACACCTGAGACAAGTTAATATCACACTTTATATGGGCAGGAGCTGGACCAAGGATAAAATTTAAAACCCTTCAAATTGATAGAGATCATGGCGGACTGGCCCTCCCCAACTTAAAGGGATATTACTTGGCAGCAACATTGTTTGTTGGTGTTCCCCGGCAGTAGAAAAATCAAGCATAAGTAACTTAGATAACATATAGTGGAAAACACTCTTTTAATTTGGCATGAAGTTATTAACAAATATAATCTGGGGAGCAATATTAACATTTTGTCATGGCCTTCCTACTTACAGAAGTTCCCACCTGGAAGGTTAGATCCAACATTCTTGGGTTGTATTGGAAAATGTTTAACTGCTCTGTGTCTGTTTGTGGAAGCGGGCACCTTTAAATCATTTAAAAATATTGAAAACAGAATTGAATCTGGAAAATACGGATCTGTTGCGATATCTGCAGGTTCATCATTTTTTTCAATACAGAAATAAAATGCCCCTCCTCCCCAGAAATTGATCTTGTCAAAGTCTTTACAAATGCCTACAAATACAGTGGGGCAAAAAAGTATTTAGTCAGCCACCGATTGTGCAAGTTCCCCCACTTAAAATGATGACAGAGGTCAGTAATTTGCACCAGAGGTACACTTCAGCTGTGAGAGACAGAATGTGAAAAAGAATCCATGAATTCACATGGTAGGATTTGTAAAGAATTTATTCGTAAATCAGGGTGGAAAATAAGTATTTGGTCACCTCAAACAAGGAAAATCCCTGGCTCTCACAGACCTGTAACGTCTTCTGTAAGAAGCTTTTCTGTCCCCCACTCGTTACCTGTATGAATGGCACCTGTTTGACCTCATCATCTGTATAAAAGACACCTGTCCACAGCCTCAACCAGTCAGACTCCAAACTCCGCCATGGCCAAGACCAAAGAGCTTTCGAAGGACACTAGGAAAAGAATTGTAGACCTGCACCAGACTGGGAAGAGTGAATCTACAATAGGCAAGCAGCTTGGTGTGAAAAAATCAACTGTGGGAGCAATCATCAGAAAATGAAGACATACAAGACCACTGATAATCTCCCTCGATCTGGGGCTCCACGCAAGATCTCATCCCGTGGGGTCAAAATGATCATGAGAACGGTGAGCAAAGATCCCAGAACCACACGGGGGGACCTGGTGAATGACCTGCAGAGAGCTGGGACCAAAGTAACAAAGGTCACCATCAGTAACACACTACAACGGCAGGGAATCAAATCCCGCAGTGCCAGACGTGTTCCGCTGCTGAAGCCAGTGCATGTCCAGGCCCGTCTGAAGTTTGCCAGAGAGCACATGGATGATACAGCAGAGGATTGGGAGAATGTCATGTGGTCAGATGAAACCAAAGTAGAACTTTTTGGTATAAACTCAACTCGTCGTGTTTGGAGGAAGAAGAATACTGAGTTGCATCCCAAGAACACCATACCTACTGTGAAGCATGGGGGTGGAAACATCATGCTATGGGGCTGTTTTTCTGCCAAGGGGACAGGACGACTGATCCGTGTTAAGGACAGAATGAATGGGGCCAAGTATCGTGAGATTTTGAGCCAAAACCTCCTTCCATCAGTGAGAACTTTGAAGATGAAACGAGGCTGGGTCTTCCAACATGACAATGATCCAAAACACACCGCCCGGGCAACAAAGGAGTGGCTCCGTAAGAAGCATTTGAAAGTCCTGGAGTGGCCTAGCCAGTCTCCAGACCTCAACCCCATAGAAAATCTGTGGCGGGAGTTGAAAGTCCGTGTTGCTCGGCGACAGCCCCAAAACATCACTGCTCTTGAGAAGATCTGCATGGAGAAATGGGCCAAAATACCAGCTACTGTGTGTGCAAACCTGGTAAAGACCTATAGTAAACGTTTGACCTCTGTTATTGCCAACAAAGGTTATGTTACAAAGTATTGAGTTGTATTTTTGTTATTGACCAAATACTTATTTTCCACCCTGATTTACGAATAAATTCTTTACAAATCCTACCATGTGAATTCATGGATTTTTTTTTTTCACATTCTGTCTCTCACAGTTGAAGTGTACCTCTGGTGCAAATTACTGACCTCTGTCATCATTTTAAGTGGGGGAACTTACACAATCGGTGGCTGACTAAATACTTTTTTGCCCCACTGTATCTGCCCACCAAAACCGTGTCTAAACACTAGAAAGGGCTACAAAAACAATATGGCAACAACACACTATATGTGAAGTCAAAATGGGAAGCAGAGTTGAAAATTGGATTGTCAGAGGGTGATTGGCTCTAAATGTGTACCACACAACAAACATCAACTAGCTCCTAAAGGTGGAGGGAATTCAGGTGGAAAACTTTTCGATTCTTTATTTCTCCACATATTACTAAAAACTTTCAAGGGCACCGGCAACAATGTTGGAGACAGTGTGGCCACCCGAACGCCAATCACTCTCATATTTTTTGGACATGTACACAATTGACTTCCTTTTGGGACAGTATATCCAAGTTAACAGATAACATAATGTCCTATGCCATCCCTAAGGATCCCAGAATCTTATTACTGGGCTTGCTACCCAGAGATTCGATTCTAAAAAAGGACAGATATATTTTTAAAATCCAGTTGATCGCATCTAAAAAGGCCATAACAAGGAATTGGCTTAAGACAGATCCTCCCCGAGTTAGTGCTAGAGATTATAGAGGAAATGCATCTTATGGAGAGTCTGACTTTCCTTCTACGACTAAAAGGTCATCTCTTTCAACAACGTTGGACTAAATGGCATAAATATAAGCAAAGGCTTGAAAATTCTGTCACTTAATTTTGCTAATCTCTCTTTTTGTGTGATGATTGGAACATTTTGTTCCTCTTTTAATTTTGTTGGTTTTTTTTGTTTGTTTATTTGTTTTTTGTCATACTCCTGTCAGAATGAAAATTCTAAATAAAAAGTAAAAAAACCAAAACAAAACAGTAAGCGCTTTCTGTTTTGTAAGCCTACTACTGTTATATATAAAATGTATTCAGCGCTCAGACTGAATACATTTGCAGATGTTTCTATTGGTGGATTTATCGTGAGCTCAGGATTGAAATCTCTGTCACAGTGTGTGGGGCGATCATGGCTCAAGAGTTGGCAGTTCGTCTTGTAATTGGAAGGTTTCCGGTTCGAGCCCCAGCTCCGACAGTAGGACTGGGCAATATATGGAATTTTTAAATATATCGATATATTTTTATATGAGATGTGACAATATTGTTTATATCGATATAGTCTATGTTACGTTTGAACTATACTTGTGGAGCCGCAAGTTTGCCTCTCTTTCGTCCACTTTTGTCTCTATGCAACGTTACTCGGCCTCGCCTCTCCTTCACTGAACACAACTCCCCCTCCCCCATTGCTTCACCTGCAGGCAATGACAAGATGGACACGGCAGCTATCAAAAGAGGAGCTGGTCGGTAAACGACATAACTGCATTAACGGGGCAAATCTCTGTTAACGAGTTACCGCGGATCGCCCCGTGCGTGGGGCTGGACGGCGTCAACGCATTAACGAGCTAACCGGGCTAAAATCCTTTCATTTTCTCAAAAATTGACAGTGCGCCTTATGTATGAATTCTGGTTGTGCTTACTGACCATGAACCGATTTTATGTGGCACACGGCGCTCAGAAACCTTTCAAAAATGTTTTGGTACGACTTTGGTAAGCTACAAAACTGCTTGATGGATTGTTGGAGCATTACAGAGGAGCCTCGTGGAGTGATACGTACTCTGCTTCAACGTAATATTACCGTAATGTGTGTGTATAAGGACCAGTGTTGGTCAAGTTACTTGAAAAAAATAATCAGTAACTAATTACTGATTACTTCCCCAAAAAGTAATCCCTTTACTTTACTGATTACTTATTTTCAAAAGTAATTAATTACTTAGTTACTTTTTAAAAACACGATTTACAACCTGAATAGGTGATAAAGTGATAGATCTTTCAGACCAATTCTACTTTTTCTACATAATCCATCATACAAAATGTAATCAAATGGAAAAGTCTCTTTTTAAAACGTTTTATTAGTTTTAATCTTTACACTTTATTAGAGATGGCACGATACCACTTTTTTATGTCCGATACCGATACCGATATCATAAATTTGGATATCTGCCGATACCGATATGAATCCGATATAGTGTGCTTTTTAATCAATAAAACTGTTTTTTTAATATCTTGCTGCTTTTTGTATAAGTTCATACTCAAGTTAAAAAACAACAACAACACTAAAGCTATTCTGTTATACCTGTATGTAAAAAAAACACACTGCACCCAAAATATTTCATAGATCAGCAACACTGATCAATCTAATAAAGTTAAACCTGCACCATCCTCCCTATTCTGGTATTTTAAAGAGCACTTAGCAGAAATATTAAGCAACCTAACTAATAGGGTTGCAAACTCCCAGCAAAAGAAAATAGGGAACCACCCTCCACCTCATGATGCTTAATCAATGTAATCAACTTTAATTTGATGCAGGGGGAAAATGCACAGAAAGAAATTATTTTTCAGGAATAATTAAATAGATTCAACATCTTTCTTCAACAGAATTGCAGAATTCACAGATGGTACTTTCCCAAAGGAAAAAGTACTACAGCTTACTAGGGTATATTAGACTTACAGTTACTATATACAGTAATGGACTTCTATACATTTTACATCAGATTAAAACTTTGGGTGTAAGATTCAGATAATTATTAAATAATTAAAAGCTAGATATTTTAAATGAGAATAAGAAAGAAAAGTATGTCTTTGTGCCCCCTTTTCCCTGTTAATGCCCTATCGGCCCCCCTGGCTAAACTTTGCTAGATCCGCCCCTGCACAGTTACCAGCCGTCAGCTACGTAGAAAAAGATCCTGGTGTAGAAAGTAATATTAAATAAATTCTAACAACAGCTTATCAAGCTTAAACGTGCTGCTGTTGTTCAGCCGCTGGTTTCCTCTTTCTGGTGCAAAGTGGGCCAAAAACAAAGAAGAGAGACAGACTCGCGACAGAAAAGCCGATCAGCTGATCATTGATCAGTTTCACGATTGAAGTAGCAGCAGGAGAGAGAGAGAGAGAGAGAGGCAGTCGCTCCATATATCGGTTGTTAAGCTTAACGTGGGAACGCTTTACAAACATTCAGAGATGAACTTACACACTTGCTTTACTTCTCTCTGAGATAACTTCCTCGGAGATGAAATGCTGGTTTGCTAGCAAGGCTACAAATACACACAGCCGCTCTATCACGTGACCACACTGCTCCGACGTGCTACGGTTATGAGCCGAGTTACGCCGTGTCGCAAGTTTTGTGAGGTGCTTTTTTGATATTTAATGGATCGGATTACATTTTTTATTTCTCTCCGATATCCGATCCAGTAATTTGGGTCAGTATCGGACCGATACCGATACGTAATATCGGATCGGTCCATCTCTACACTTTATGCATCAAGCAAAAATTTTATTATGTGCACCATTCTCTGACTGGAAGAAATTTGTTGAACATTTAAACCTATTTTCTGCACATTCCAGCATATAAGTGTGAGTTTAGGGGTATAAGTTTAGGGGTTTTTTTCCCGCTGTAAAAAGAAGTTTTCTTCCCACACAGTGAACAGCGGACGCTAATGTTTTTGTCACTTTTTATGGAATCAAACTCAAAGTAAGTTCAGTACTTCCACGCTTTAAACGCTGCACGCTCATACTCTCTCCGCACTCAATATATTATCCATTGTTGATCTGCACACAGCTGTTGCCACGAACGTCGCACTCGCTTATGTAACTGTCATGAGACACTCTCGCAAAAAAAAAAAAAATCACGGTTTTAGTAACGCAGTAACGCAGCGTGCTTACGGGAAAGTAACAGTAATCTAATTACCGTTTTTGCAACAGTAATCCCTTTACTCGTTACTTGAAAAAAGTAAATGTAATCTAGTAAATGCTCATAATTTTTTTCTGAGTAATTTTTTCTTGTACATTTACGCTGTATGTTAATAAAAGTGCCTGTGTGAAAGCTGGGACACAGCTTTGACTAAGAACTCTCTTTTTGTTCTCACTTTATGGCTTTAAAAAAAAATATTGACATATATATCTTTTATTGACATCCACCTAAAGAATATCGAGATATGAATTTTGGGTCATATCGCCCAGGCCTATCCGACAGTCTCGGTCGTTGTGTCTTTGGGCAAGACACTTCACCCGTTGCCTACTGGTGGTGGTCAGAGGGCCCGGTGGCGCCAGTGTCCGACAGCCTCGCCTCTGTCAGTGCGGCCCAGGGCGGCTGCGGCTACAATGTAGCTTGCCATCACCAGTGTTTATGTGAATGACTGGATGTAGTGTAAAGCGCTTTGGGGTTCATAGGGACTAAGGCTACGTTCACACTGCAGGCAAACGCGCATCAAATCCGATTTTTTTTGACCCTATGCGACCCATATCCGATCATGCTATGACATTGTGAACGGCACAAATCCAATATTTTCAAATCTGACCTGGGTCACTTTCGTATGTGGTACTGAATCCGATACATATCCAATGTTTTAGAAAGCGACTGCTGTTTGAACGGCCATGTCGCATTAAATCCGACTTTTACGTCACTGACACAAGACAGACGCCAATTATCAGCGCCGGAGAAGCGCCCGCAAAGACATCGCAAACGCTTCCTGGCCATGCAGTGTAGATGTCAGTGAAACTGTTGGGAAGACAACGTTGGAGAAACGTGAACATTTTATTTGTACTGTATAATCTGCAGATTCTGACAAATCTGCAACTATCCTTTGAAGCGCCGCTTCTCTAAAACAGCAATAAGAATAATTATTAGGTTATCTACATTATTATGTAAATAACAAAATAACTTAAAGCAAAAATTGGGAAACGTAAAGTCTGAAGTCTTTATATTAAGGGCCATCAGTCAAACAATATTGTTTGCTCTGGGTCTGAACAGAGCGCGTTGTGTGTGACGTCTTCTTTTGCGCATGCGGCCGCTTTGAGCGTTCACACTAGAGAGCGTTTGCTGTCGCATTTTATATGTAGTGTGAACAAGCAGACAAAAGAATAGGATTTGACCAAAAAATTGGAATTGAGCATTAAGACCTGCAGTGTGAACGTAGCCTTAGTAAAGCGCTATACAAATACAGGCCATTTAAAGTAAAGCAAAGGTTAAAGGTAAATGGTAAATGGACTGGTTCTTATATAGCGCTTTTCTACTCTTCTGAGCACTCAAAGCGCTTTACACAACTTGTGCATTCACCCATTCACACCCATTCGCACAAGCACATTTCTCTAGGTGCTTTCTAGATAACATTCACACACATTCATACTCCGATGGATGCATCGGAGAGCAATTTGGGGTTAGTATCTTGCCCAAGGATATTTGGCATGCAGACTAGGGGAAGCCAGGAATCGAACCACCAACCTTCCGATCAGTAGATGACCTGCTCTACCACCTGAGCTACAGCCACCCGTCTGGCAACACTTTCAGTATGAACAACTTAATTAACTGAAGAACATATTAAACTATAAACTACTCAACCCTGTAGCTGTGGTCTCATCAGGGTCATTGCAGATCTATCTAAAAAGCAGCCAATCAATAAATCCAACATATGTATCCAACAATGAGGTACCGGCTGCGCATCTAGACACATGGTAAGAACCGATCAGTATGTCTAAATCAAGCACTTAAACAGCATTTCTATGGTACCATGGCTGCTCTGTTGTGTCACACAATGCACAACTCAGGGCAAACACGCATGCTGAAGACCTCTACCCGCAGCAAAGTGTCACATGAATTTACACGACCGGTAGAAATGCAGAAAGACAGTACACGTGGAGACACAAGCAGCCAATTAAAAACAAAAAAAAAACTATAGGCAGAGCGGCGTGGACAGATCAACACAAGTCTGAGACAGGTTGCTCAACACAGTGTTTGCCGCAGCATTCAGCACATCACGTGCCACTTCCTCTATAAAAGCTTATTAGTCTGTTCCTGTAGTTTCTTCAAACTTCACGTTCTCCAAAAACCTCAGATCCAGCTGAAGCTGTGCCAGAAACCTTGATGGACTTAATATTGATCATGCTTACCTGGGTTTTGTTGCGGCAACCACGACATTCGTACGTGTGTGTCCGCGTGTTGGCGATGGCCATCAGTCCGCACAGGTTACAAACGTGCACCTGGTAGGGATCAGACGCCTCGAACAGACGCTCCCTCAGGAACTGAGCTGCTCCGTGAGCAATCTGACAGTCACGCTCCATCTCTCCAAACCGCAAACCACCATCACTGAGGATGGACGATCAGACATTAATCTCTTTTTACTGAGCACAGGCAGGCTGATGCCAGGCGCAGACATGCGCAGCCACGGACAGGTGCGTTACTCACCGTGAGCGCCCCTCCATGGGTTGTCGGTTGAGGATCTGGACCGGGCCACGGGCTCTCGAGTGGATCTTATCGTCCACCATGTGCTTCAGGCGCTGGTAATAAGTTGGGCCGATGAAGATCTGAGACGTCAGCTTCCTCCCAGTGAAGCCGTTATACAGAACCTGATCACAAACCAGTACTCAATATAAATATTCAAAACCATCAGACTCCGCCAATAGGAAGTGTGACCTTGCGCTGACCTCATTTCCTCTGAGATGGTATCCATATTCAGACAGCAAGTTTGACACCTTCTGCACGTTGACGGCATCGTTAAATGGCGTGGCGTCACCGATCTCACCTTTGTTGGCAGACACCTGAAACAAGACAGAGTCACCCGTCAGCCTGCAAGTCAAAAGCTTGGGTACATGTTTATCTTTGTTTACACAACAAAAGCAACAACGATGAGGCTCCATCACACCTACAGTCGTGGCCAAAAGTTTTGAGAATGACACAAATACTGGTTTTCACAAAGTTTGCTGCTTCAGTTTTTATGATAGCAATTTCCATGTACTCTAGAATGTTATGGAGAGTGATCAGATGAATTGCTAAATCCTTATTTTCCATGAAAATGAACTTAATCTCAAAAATTCAATTTCCACTGCATTTCATCATTCAGCATTTCATGCCATAAAGGGACCTGCTGAGATCATTTCAATAATGTTCTCATCAACTCAGGTGAGAATGTTGACGAGCACAAGGCTGGAGATCATTATGTGCTGACTGAGTTAGAATAGCAGACTGGATGCATTAAAAGGAGGGTGATGCTTGAAATTGTTGTTCTTCCTATTAAACATGGTTACCTGCAAGGAACTATATGCTAAAGCATATAGTTAGGGCTGCGCCTTGAGGCGACTTTTGTTGTGATTTGGCGCTATATAAATAAAATTGAATTGAATTGAATTGAAACACATCATTGTGTTGCATAAAAATGGCTTCACAATCAAGGATGTTGTTGCTACTAAGACTGCACCAAAATCAACCATTTATCTGATCATCAAGAACTTCAAGGAAAGAGGTTCAATTATTGTGAAGACGGCTCCATGGCTCTGATGAAGAACAATGCATTTTCCAGCACGATGGATCACCATGCCATAAGGCCAAAGTGATACCTAAGTAGCTCGGGGAACAAATAATTTTGGGTCCATGGCCAGGGAACTCCCCAGACCTCAGTCCAATTGAGAACTTGCGGTCAATCCTCAAGAGGCAGGTGGACAAACAAAACCCCACTAATTCTGACAAACTCCAAGCATTGATTATGACAGAATGAGTTGCCATCAGTTAGGATTTGGCCCAGAAGTTGATTGGCAACATGCAGAGGTCTTGAAAAAGAAGGACCAACACTGCAAATATTGACTCTTTGCATAAACGTGATGTAATTCTCAATAAAAGCATTTAGTACTGATGAAGTGCTTGTAATTATACTTCAATACATCATAGAAACAGCTGACACAAAGATCCAAAAACACTGAAGCAGCAAACTTTGTGAAAACTAATATTCGTGTCATTCTCAAAACTTTTGGCCACGACTGTATGTGTGCACTTCACTTCATTTTCTGCCCAACATCAAAAGATTTTACTTAAACACAGAGCTGCTAACATCAGCAGCAAACACTTTATTCACGCTTTCATCGCATCGTTTCATACGTTCTTTTCAATCGTTCTTGCAGAGATTTCTAATTATGAGGCCCACGAGTGCACAGGTGTTTATTTTAACTGCACACCATCTTCAGTCCTCCACATGCAAATGAGCAGCGTTAGCTTCAAAACTCCACACCTGGTGCTCAGATGAGTCTTTACGGTGAAGGAAAAGTGTACTTGGGTACCTGAGCCTCTGATAGTGCAGAAGGCTTCAGCAGCTAGCAGCTGATCCCCACAGTGTCGAAATGAAAGGTGTGAAATAACCCAAACTCTTCGCCTCTGTCAGTGCGCCCCAGGGTGGCTGTGGCTACAATGTAGCTTGCCATCACCAGTGTGTGAATGTGTGTATGAATGGGTGTATGACTGGATGTGTAAAGCGCTTTTGGGTCCTTAGGGACTAGTAAAGCGCTATACAAATACAGGCCATTTTTTTTCTCTTCATTTACCTGTCGCCAGGTAAGAGAAGCAAGAGATCTGAAATTGGGCTTTAAAGCTAGCACAGGGTTGCAGAGTAGCCTGAGCTAACAGCTTTCAGGAATCTTTTCAGGAAGACACACGCTACCACAACTGTCAAAATAAAAGCCTTATTATGACAAAAACCTTGTACTTTGTCACAGAGTTAGACTTCTTTACCTTAAAGATCAGTTGTTATAAATTAATTAAAGATCTGCTACAATTTGACTGTTGTTGTGACTGGCACTATGTGAATAAACTGATGTGTAATGATTGTTACCTTCCCCTGCAGACACTCAATCAAATGGCCGACTGTCATTCTGGACGGAATGGCGTGAGGGTTGATGATGATGTCAGGAGTGATCCCCTCACAGGTGAATGGCATGTCCTTCAAAATAAAACAAATCAATGAGATCCGTCAAAATAAAACAAATCAATGAGAGCCTTCAAAAATAAAATCTCAGTTTTGATTGTTTTTGTACTTATATATATATATGTATCTTTGCTGTTTCCTTTCCTGTTTTGTTAAAAAATATAACTTTAATGAATCCTTCGTGTGTATGGGGAGCGGTGCCCTGATGACAGGTACGTGACCTGCTGGGATTACCTCCTGTCTGTACTGGATCCCACAGGTTCCCTTCTGTCCGTGTCGGCTGGCGAATTTGTCGCCGATCTGAGGAATTCGAACAGAGCGTACCTGTCGGAAACACGAAGCTGTTAAAGTGTGGCCGTGTCATCTGACCTCTCAGGTGTCTCAGGTGTGCGCTCACCCTGATTTTGCAGAACTTGTAGCCCTCCTGATTCAGGGTCACCATGACCTGGTCCACGATGCCCGTCTCACTGGTCCTCAGAAACGTGCTGCAGTCTCTCTTCGTGTAGCGGCGGTTCGTGCTATCCAGCTCGTCGTCATTCTCTGGCAGTGTCACCGTCTTCCCAATGATCACGTCCTCGCCAGAAACACGGACGCCAGGTGCGATGAGTCCATCGTCATCCAGCTTGTCATAGATGGCATGTCGCATCCCTGGGCGTGATTAGAACATGATTAGCCTCACCTCCTAAAACCTGACCGGTTGTCAGACCCGAGGTGATTTTCTGTAAATGGCACACTGGGTGTGGCTCTCTCTGCAGTAGAGTATCACTTCCTGTTCCAGTGCACAGCTTGTATAGGTTATCTATGTAACCAATTTAATTAAAGCTTATAGAGAACCTCTTATTTCATACTGCATCTTCACATGATTTATCCAAAGCGCACTCTGTTGATTACATTCACAATGATACTTGTAGTGTAGTGTTTGCAGCTCTGTACCAAGGTAGCGAAGGCTCTGTTAGTTCTCCTCCAGCAGACAGTACCAAGCAGCTGGGAAAACATGATGGCTGGGTGACCGTGAGGAGGAAGCGTAGTGTTAAACAGAAGCCCCGAGTACACCACCAACCTGTTTATGTGTCTAAATGTTTTTCCCCACACTGTGACACACCCACTGGGGAATAAACACTAGAGTAAGTGTTGATTTTGTTTTGAGACATGTCAAACTAGAAACCTGCAATCATAATCGATTGTCTTCCAGGGCCCATCACAGTAGATTTCTTTCTGAAAGCGCTATACCAACACAGAGCAGAGCAGCTATCTGAACGCTACTCCAACAGAGGTTGATCATCTTGTTAATAATTTCACCTCCTCACTAATAGTGCTGCAATAAACGATTATTTTGATAGTCGAATAGTCACCAATGGGTTTTTTTTGGGATTAGTCGACTAATCAGATCATGCATCCACTGGACGTGAAACGTACAGCTTATTGCACCAGCAGCATCTGCTCTTATATAACTATCATTAGCTTACAGTTTTAAATGTTTAAGGTATGCGCTAGCTAAAAATAAAGACAAGATGATAATTTATTAAACTTTTAATGAAATTTGCAGATTATCTCGGTGGAGTTTAATAAACTCAGCCGTCTGCTCCTTGCTATCTAAAATATAACAGGACACCGGGGTAAACTCTCGACCATCTCACACTTCTGTTTAATCAGTTTTCTGTCTGACGTTTATTCAGCTGTGTAAAAACTATAACTTTAATCTTAGCCAAACCGATTTACTAAGGAACAAACAAAACACTGAAAAAAACAAACAATAACAGTTTTAAGTTATCTGAGTGACTTATATATCATGTATAACCTGAGTAGAGAAAGACAGCGGGGGTTTGAAAATTTTGAATTTGAATTTGAAATGTTTATTTCAGTCAACAACAACAGATTATAATTTTACATAAAAGTACTCAAACAGTAACCGAAAAAGGAATAGGCTGAAGCTTTATGGCTTATACTTATCCTATCCCTTACCCCCATAGAAATAATCAAATCCTTAACCAAGAAAATAAATAACATTGATAAATAAGTTGTATAACAGTTTGAAAAGAAATCAATGATAAATCAAGAAATTAAGAAATTAAATCAACACAAACCTTTTTTAACAAACCAAATTTCTATAACCTTGTATAATACTAATTTTTAAAATCTTCCTGAAGAATGACAAAGAAAAACACATCTTCAGTTCATCATTAAGTCCATTCCATAATTTCACTCCCAAAACTGACACACATCTATACTTAACATTGGTTCTCACTTTAGGCATTTCAAACTTATAAGACCCCCTCAAATCATATTTTCCATCTCTTAGTTGAAACATACTTAAAATACAAATTGGAACATTCTTATTCATCACTCGATATATCATTTCTAAAGTTTTAGAATATATAATGTCCATGAATTTTAACATAGATGATCCTACAAAAAACTGGTTGGTTGACTCCCTATATCCAACTTTATTTATTATTCTAATAGCTCTTTTTTGCAATTTAAATATTGAATCCAAATATGTTTTGTATGTGTTCCCCCAAATTTCTGCACAGTAGGTCATATAAGGCAAACAAAGGGAAGTATACAATAAATAAAGGCAGTTTTTATTCAAAAAATGTCTTGTTTTATAAAGAATAGAAATAGACTTGGATAATTTCCGTTTCACATGTTCTATGTGGGGCTTCCAACAAAGTTTATCATCAATAATTACTCCTAAAAATTTTGTCTCATATACTCTTTCAATTTCCACATTATTTAAATTCAATTTTACTTTAATATTACTTTTACTACCTCCAAATAACATAAATTTTGTTTTACTTTCATTCAATGATAGTTTATTAAATACAAACCATCTATTTAACTTCATGAGTTCTGTTTCCACTGTTTTCAGTAATTTCTTTATGTCTTTTCCAGAGCAAAATAAGTTTGTATCATCAGCAAACATCACATATTTTAAAGTATCACTGGCTGTACAAATATCATTTATATAAAGTAAAAATAATTTAGGTCCCAAAACAGATCCTTGCGGAACTCCACAAGTTACTTTTCTAAGTTTAGATTTCATGTTATTAATACTCACATATTGGAACCTATTATTCAAGTAACTATTTAACCAAAATTGTACAACACCTCTTAAACCATACCTTTCACACTTCTGTAAAAGTAAAGAATGATCTATCGTATCAAAGGCTTTACGTAAATCAATAAACACACCTATTCCAAACTGTTTTTCATCCACAGCTGTTGTAATATTTTCAATAAATTCCATCACAGCTAGAGATGTTGAGCGATTTCTTCTAAACCCATACTGATGATCATTCAATAAATCATATTTATCAATAAAAGAATCTAGTTTGTTTGCAAATAGTTTTTCAAGAATCTTTGAAAACTGAGGCAGTAAAGATACCGGTCTATAGTTTGACACAATCTGTTTATCACCAGTTTTATATAGTGGGATCACTTTGGCTATTTTCATTTTATCTGGAAAAATTCCAGTTTGAAATGATTTGTTACAAATATATGTTAACGGTTGAAGGACACTATGAAGAACTTCTTTAATTAGCGACATGTCAAGGTCGTCACAATCCATGGATTTTTTACTCTTGAATTTACTCACCACTTCTACAATGTCACTCTCACAGACTCCACCAAGAAACATTGAGCTACATTTAGAAGAAGTAGAATCTACTTCATCATTTTCTCCTGGTACAGAAATCTCTTTTGCCAAGTTGGGACCTACATTAACAAAGTAATCATTAAATTCATTAACAATGCTCTCAGTATTCTCAACCACTACATTACCTCTTGTTACAATACGTGTTGGAGAACATATATTATGTTGATTTTTTATTATCCTATTTAATACACTCCAGGTAGCCTTAATATTACTTTTATGTTTTTGAAGCAGCTGTTCATAATATCTTTTCTTTTCATATCGCATAATAGATGTTAATTTATTTCGATATTTCTTATATTTGTCTTCATTTTCCTTTGTTCTATTTGTCAAAAAAATCCTGTATAACCTATTTTTCTTTTTACAGGCTCTTTCCAGGCCTTGTGTAAACCATGGTTTTTTCTTTTTATAATTTCCAGAAAACTTTTTAATTGGACAATGGCTGTCATAGATTGACAAAAATATATCCAAAAATGCATTGTATGCATCATTAGTGTCTTCCACATAAACTTTTTGCCAGTCATAATTTTCTAAGTCTGTTTTAAAAGCTGCAATTTGTTCTGGTGTTTTTATTCTACCACTGTAATCAATTTTCTTTTCCTCTTGAAAATGAAGTTGATTGTTCATTTCAAACACTGAAAAGACAGGCAAGTGATCACTTACATCTGTGACTAACAGTCCACTATGTATCTTGCTGTCTATCTTATTGACAAAAATATTGTCGATCAAAGTGGCACTATCCATCGTTATTCTGCTCGGCTTTAGAATCAACGGATGGAATCCAAAACTAAACATTGTATCAATAAATTCTGAAGTCTTATTATGGTCGTTTACCTTCAATAGATCAATGTTAAAATCACCACAGAAAAAAGTCACCTTCTCCTTGTGTTTTTCTAATATTACAGAAATTTCTTTAGTAAACTGATCTATACAGGATGCAGGTGTACGATAAATGCAGCTAACTAATATGTTTTTCGATCTTTCAACCTGAATTTCAATGGTTAAACATTCCATCAAGTTATCAATCACAGCAGTCATATTGTTAACAACTTTACATTTAAGATATGAAAAAACAAACATAGCAACACCTCCTCCTCTTCTATTCTTCCTATTTTGCCAAAACATTTCATAGCCCTCTAGTCCATCTTGCAATTCTTTGTCGTCATTCAACCATGTTTCTGAAATTGCTACCACTGCAAACTTATTTTGGAATTGATCAAGATACGCTTTGATTTTAGAAAAATTACTGTAAAGACTCCGACTGTTAAAGTGGATTAATGAAAAACCTTTTAACTTGGGATCCAACTCTTCCCCATTATAATATTCACATGTCATATCAACATTCTGATAGAGGTGGATATCTGGATCAATACTATTGTCCAACTCATAAAATTTATAATCATAAGATCCAAAATATTCCATTTTTTGCCTTTTTTTTTTTTTTTTGTTCACACATTCACATACATAGTTATTTTTCTCACACTTATCAAATATTGTTCATATCACAGTCAGCAGCACAATTCTTTTCTACACTGAACTCTATTTCTTTTGTTTAAATCTCTCAAGATCTGCAATGTCTCTGACAACAATTACTTTAGCTTGTTCTGGTGTCCCATTAAGTCTTATGAATACCTTACAGTTCCTGGTCCAGGTATCTTGGATGTGCCTTTCCTTCTTCAATAGTCTTGCCTGTCGTGCAATTTCAGCATTTCTCTTGGTGAGATGCTCATTCACATATACGCCGGTTCCCTTTAACTTCTTTCCCATCTTTAACAGTTCAACTTTATATTTCCTGTTCACAAATCGTAGTATGATAGTTGGCATCTTGGTATGTTTTTGTGGAATAGTATGACATGCAGCTATGTTTTTGCTATCCAAAAGAATGTCTTTGTCTTTGAAAAACTGAATAACTTGCTGCTCAAGCAAATCCTTTTCAGCTCTTGGTGCATCTTCCCCCTCCTTGTCACCTGCTGTACTCCGTACATAGGTGTAGTGATTTGTCTTTAGTCCAGAAATAATCACATCTTCCATTCTTGTATACTGCTCCAAATCTTCAACTCTTTTTTCCAGCTCTTCAATCTTCTTGTCTTTTTCCTTAATCACAATCTTCAGTTGTCTTACTTCTTCAATTAAGTCCAGTAGTCCTGCTTGCTGTTTCACCACCTTACTCAATTCCTCTGACATGAAGTTAAGAGACTTCTTAACTTCTTCAATATCTTCTGTTAGCCTCTTAGTTGTCATGTTTCTTGATCACCAATTTAAATTCTTAGAAGACAAAAATGAATTCCAGGCTCCAGGTAATCCAATAAGCCAGGAGTTACTTGTGGAGCACATGTGATGAAAAAAAGGGACCCTAAACCTCAAAGTTTGTGGAAATACTCACACAAAATGAAGCAGAACTTCTTTGTGAAGATGCAAGTCTTAACCAATCTTTTAGATGTTAAGTTCTTTTCGTGATGTTTGTTGGATTGCTAAGAGTAACAAACACAGTTTTCCCAATAAGCAGCCATCTTGGTTTTTTCACTTCCTGGTATTGCGTTTGTTTTTCTTTACTTGTGACCGGAGTTCGCTGTTCTTGCCGGCTCTATTGAGCCTTGAACTAGCTAGCTATCCCACAGATGTAATATTATCTACAGCTACTTTCAGTACCACTGATATTCATTTAGGCTCTTTTTCTCCAATTGATCTTTCTGAGTTAACTTCAATAATTACTTCCTCCAAACCATCAACGTGTCTTTTAGACCCCATTCCTACAAAACTGCTCAAAGAAGTCCTGTCATTAATTAATGTCCCTGACCATCTCTGATTTAGACCACAATATCGGCATAATGTGTGTCTGTTGTTGACCACACGGACACTTTCAGAGTTGCAGAGACTCTTTTTTTTTTTTATTTGAACAGTTGGTCGCACCGGTGCGACCTAAGACCAAATGGGTTGCACTCTAGAGCCCTGTAGGGGGTCATATGATTGTTGTTTTTTTCTGTATGTATTATTGTAGGGTCTACCTTACAATATAAAGCATCTTGAGGCAACTGTTGTGATTTGGTGCTGTATAAATAAAACTGAATTGAACCAAGCTGAATTAATGAGTTCTCACCTTGACAGGTTTCACGCGCCGGCTTCTCAAAGATCTCCTCCTGATCAAAGCCTTTCTTAGACTCCTGCTCTTTGTATGACCGATAGAACACAGACCTGCCAGGTGAAATCACACTTTTAACACCCCTGACACACATGTGGTCACAGGTGCATCAGCCAACAACTTACCTGAAGAAGCCTCGATCCACGGCTGACCTGTTCATGATCACAGAGTCTTCCTGGTTGTAGCCGGTGTATGAGGCGATTGCCACAATCGAGTTGATACCTGAAAGGTGTGAGAACTTTTATACGTGAGCATCTCAGTGGGCAGTTGAGCATCTCAGTGGGCAGTTGAGCATACCTGCGGGGAGCTCCCTGAAGCGCAGGTACTCCATGGAGCGGGTGGTGACGAGTGGTTTTTGAGGGTAGTACAACACGTGAGCGAGCGTGTCCATTCGAACATGGAAGTTGGTGATGTAAACACCCATGGCCTGCTTCCCCATGGCGGACTGATACGTGTTCCTGGGAGACTGAAAACACGCGTGTTCAGGCCCGAGCTTCCTGTTTGCTTGCTTATCTATTTATCTGTTTGCTTGTTTATTAGTTTGTTTTGTCTGAGTACCTGGTTGTGATCAGGGAATGGGATGATGGACGCACACACTCCAAGGATCATAGATGGATGGATCTCACAGTGAGTGTAGGTGGAACAATAGGCCACGCCTTTCTCCTGGAGGTCATCTGGGGTCATAGCGAGCATGACGGTCTCCTCTTCTAGGGTGTCTATGTACTCCACCACACCGCTGGCCACTAAGTCCTGCCAGCTAAGTGCCAAAGAACATTTATGTCAACACCACCTGAAGCATCTGCAGCAATTGTCAGCCTTCAGCACCATCTCAACTGTCTGTATTCTGCCTCACCTGTAGTTGTTGTACTCGCGCTCCTTCAGCTGGTCGATGTGGCGTCTCTTCAGCAGCAGTTTCTGTTTCTCGACGATCAGCAGCGGTCGGCAGATTCGTCCAGCGTCCGTGTAAATTCTGATCTCACGCTCTCTAATGTCTCTGATCATCGACACCTGAAACGGTCAGGCGAGTTCTCAGTGATTGATCAACGACCTGGTGGGCCTTACAAGGATTTCAATTAAATACCATCAAATATTTGATCAGGTAAACAGTTTGAATGACCGAGCGCTGCCCCGCCAATCAATAACTCAAATTCTGAAGGTTTGTGTTAACATCCTGTCTGCCACAGACGATTATTTTGATAGTTGACTAATCAGATCATGCATCCATTGGACGTGAAACGTACAGCTTATTGCACCAGCAGCATCTGCTCTTATATAACTATCATTAGCTTACAGCTTATAGTGTTTAAGGTATGTGCTAACTAAAAATAAAGACAAGAAGATAATTTATTAAACTTTCAATGAAGTTTGCAGATTGTTTCAGTGGAGTTTAATAAACTCAGCCGTCTGCTCCTTGCTATCTAAAATATAACAGGACACCGGGGTAAACTCTCGACCATCTCACACTTCTGTTTAATCAGTTTTCTGTCTGACGTTTATTCAGCTGTGTAAAAACTATAACTTTAATCTTAGCCAAACCGATTTACTAAGGAACAAACAAAACACTGAAAAAACCAAACAATAACAGTTTTAAGTTATCTGAGTGACTCATATATCATGTTTAACCTGAGTAAATGCAGCCTCTTAAGGATGCGGTCCCTGAATTTGGACACAGCTACGATACTGGACACAGCTTCTTCTTCTTCAGGGTTTAACGGCAGCTGGCATCCTTGTACATGCAGTGCTGCCATCTTCTGTGTCAGTCCATTATTGCATGCTTAAATCCTACTACTTATTTCTGCGTCTTTCGGGATCTAACAAAGCTTCAAACGACGTGGCGACTATTAAATTAGTCGTCAACGATTTTGATAGTCAACTAATCGTGGCAGCCCTACTGTCTACTTTTGATGTGTGATGGAAATCGGTGAAGTGTACTGTTCGGTATACACAACACACCGCTAAATCAATTGCATCCAGGCTGCATGAACAGGAAACAGTTATTGATTACTACAAGTCTCAGAGAGAATGACCAATGAGAGCAGAGAGCAGGAGGAGACAACCAGCTTACCTGTTCTATCAGGTAAAGCAGAGCAGCAGCCGTAATCAAAGTGTTTGTGACGTCTCACGAGCAGAAAACAGATTTATGCCTTCTGTCACCATCCACTGTGTAAACATTCCAGTATTGTTTACTGGTTGCGTGTGGATGTGTGCAATGGTGGTTACCTCAGAGACGATGATGTCCATCTGTCTGCGGAGTTTCCTCAGTGTATTCATCAGCTGTTCTGGATCTTTGTGGATTCCCACCCAGCAGCCATTCACAAAGATTTTAGTGGCACTAAAATGTTAAAGCAGGACACACATTACACACCTGCAGGGTAATTAATAACCTCGTCTGACTATGAAATGGTCACGGACTCTGCAATGGCCGCAGGTGAGATCTCCTCCAGGTTCTCCATGCTCCACTCCTCCAGAAACTCCAGGATGGGCGATGGCTGCGAGCCCACAGAGATGTAGGCCATCAGGGCCAAGTTCTTCACCAGCCCCACAGCGTGACCCTGCAAACCATCAACTCCACAATCAATACGACGGATCGCTGTGTTAAAGGTGAACCAATCTTACAACTTGCCAGGTGAACGTTACCTCGGGCGTCTCGGCCGGACACACCATTCCCCACAGCGTGTTGTGCAGCTGTCGAGGTTTCGCCAGTTTTCCATCTCGACCAATAGGAGAGTTGACCCGGCGCAGGTGAGACAGTGTGGATGCGAAGGTGAGACGGTTCAACACCTGTGAACACAAAAATGATGAGCATCAGTGGAGGCAGAGCAGCAGGTGTCAGGCTCTCATTTGTATTTCAGAGTGAGCATCAGTTTACAGGTAGGCTTACCTGTGACACGCCGGCTCGGGCCTGGTGAGCCTTCTTCACGTCGCCCCAGTTACCTGTGGCAAGAGAGTACTTGAGCCCGTCAGAGATGATACGAGTCTTAATGGCGAGCTCTAGGTTGAAATCCTTCCCGCGGTCGATGAACTTCTGAGCATAGATCCTGATTTCCTTCAGCAGGTTTTTAAACATGCTGATGAGGAGAATAAGAAGAATGATGTCATTCCTTCATCCAATCAGATTGCGAGTTCCAAACAGAAAGCTGATTAACAATAACAGCGTCACACTTGAAAGCTTTCTTTGAGTAACAGAACCTGCGTGTACACAAAATCTGCATGGTCAGAGGTGACAACAGAGAGTCCTCACCCTCGGAACAGGAAGGCTAGTAATGGCCCGGCGAGGTCCAGCCTCTTGTTGCCATAGTGATCTCTGTCATCCAGTTCCCGCCTGCCAAGAGCGGCGAGCAGCAACCTGTGCACCATGTACCTGAAAACACAAACACAGAAGGATTCCTGTCAAGTGCGTGACTCAGGTCAGCCTCAGGTGCGACAGTCAGCCTCAGGTGTGACTCACCCTAAGAAGTAGGCCTTCTTGGTCTCGCAGAAATCGCTTACGCCGACATGTGGCAGCATCTCCTTTTGCAGGACTTCCTTTGCGTATTTAATCCGTCGCTCCTTCGTCACACCGGGTTTTGCGCCTCGTGAGCCAATGAAGTTCAACGCCACGTTCTGCTCCTGGATCACAAAAGCTTCGTCCAGAGAGGGCTTCACCTGAAGTAGGCGGGGTTAAAAGTTACTACCTGCAGACTGAGACAATCAAAAAAATCATTAATGCATTGCAGACTGACCATCTCCATCATCTCAGGGTCATCAAAGTCATAAATGATATGTTCCAGGATGTCTCTGTCCGATACGAAGCCCAGTGCCCGGAACACAATGATGATGGGAACTTCCTGTCGGATGTAGGGAAGCGTGGAGACGATCCTCTGACCTATGGCGCTCTTCTTCACTCCCTGAGAGATTAACAGCAATCAATAATCAGTGGTCTGGGTCAATTGGCAGACAACGTTCTGTTTGCAACAACAGAAATAAGAGCATCGCTCATCTCTCTAACTCAATGTTATGAGCTCTTCTCAGTTAATCGCAGCCCGGCTTGGGCACTCACTTCACTTCCTGCTTCCAGGTAACTCACCTGCCCTCCTCGAGCCATCATGCTGACCCAGATCGTGCTGGTTGGGCGGGATGAATTCTCCAGGCAGGATCGGCACTCTGCGGTGTACGCATACTTCGAGTCCTTCTTGGCAAACACGTACACCGTGTTGGTGGCCATCTTTTCCTGAGCGATCAGCACCTGGAAACAGTGACACACCTGTTTACACAGCTGCCTGATGCCACTGATGCGGTATCAGTGTATGACGCTCCATGTAAAACAATGCAAAGACATGAATGTGCGCCTGTTAGCTTGTAAGCAGGACACGGCGTGCGGGCGTAGCTGAATCATCGTTCTCTCGAGTAAGCAGCTCGCCACACAAGGATGTCAAAGCACACCTTTTCTGACCCATTGATGATGAAGTAACCTCCGGGGTCCAATGGGCACTCGTTGAGTTCGCACAGGTCTCGGTCAGTCAGGCCACTTAGCAGGCAGTACGTGGAGCGAAGCATGATGGGAATTTTCCCAATGAAGGTCTTCTGGTGCTGCGTCTGCAGCTGATCCTCTCCCTCCTTGATGATTGTCTTTGTGATGTCCACATACAGTGGCGCAGAGTACCTGAGGGGCAGGTGAAATGGGACAGGATGTGAGAAGGGGTGAACAGGAAATGACAGCCAAGACAGGCGAGAGGTCAAACTCACGTCAGGTTCCTCAGCCGCGCCTCGTTGGGCATCATGGGAGATGGTGCTCCATCTCTCTCCCAGTGGGTGGGCTTAGACAGGTAGATCTGCTCAAACTTCAGGAGGTACCGAGGCTACACCAAAAACACAGTGATGTCGGTGATGTAAATGGTAAATGGCCTGTATTTGTAAAGCGCTTTACTTAGTCCCTATGGACCCCAAAGTGCTTTACACATCCAGTCGTCCACCCATTCACACACTGGTGATGGCAGCTACATTGTAGCAACAGACACCCTGGGGCGCACTGACAGAGGCGAGGCTGCCGGACACTGGCGCCACCGGGCCCTCTGACCACCACCAGTAGGCAGTAGTGTCTTGCCCGAGGACACAACGACCAAGACTGTCCAAGCCGGGGCTCAAACTGGCAACCTTCCGATTACAAGACAAACTGCCAACTCTTGAGCCACGTCAACCCATGTGACAGAGCTACCCCCCCCCCCACCATTCCCAGTCACACCTGGTGGTACTCACTGGCTCCTCCACCTCCCCTGAGGTGTGCTGAGCTTCTGCCTGCAGGTCGATGGGTGGAGCGTCCTCCACGATCCTCTGAACAGACATCTGAATGAACTCATCGAAGGAATCTAGTTGCTGCCGCACCAGCCCTTTCTCGTCAAAATAAGAGCTGAGAGAGAGAGAGAGAGATCAAAATAAGAGCTGTGCTGGCCCCGTCAGAACCTCACAGGCTCATGCCAGATTCTGCACTCAGTAAAAAAAAAACCCTGTCAGGCCATCACATGACCCAAGCTTAACATCATCTATCAGAATGAATTAAAGCTGCAGGTCTACCTGTCCAGTCTCTGATCAATACTTCAATGTTGATCAGCGGACTGATCACTAGACCAGCGCTGGTCTGGTGTTGGTACAACTTTGATTCCTTACCTGCAGCTGAGTTCAAAATGGCAGACACATGAACTGTTCTACAGAGCAGATGATCATTTACTTCAGTTTCAGATTTGTGGCAACAGATCTTCTTATAGCCTCTGACTTATCTCTGTGCTTGTCCTGCTAGACCTCAGTGCAGCGTTCGATACGCCCAACTCTATCTATCCATGAAGCCAGATAACACACGCTTATCCCTTTCAGGGTCCACAATGGCGGCGCCTATCCCAGCTGTCTTAGGGCGAGAGGCAGGGTACACCCTGGACAGGTCGCCAGTCTGTCGCAGGGCTGACAGATAGACACAGACAACCATTCACGCATACGGACAATTTAGAACTTCCAGTTAACCTATCCCCACTAGCTGGAGTACCCGGAGAGAACCCACACAAACACGGGGAGAACATGCAGTCGTAGATATATAGGATCTAACCAGACTCTTACTCTGGATTAGGGCTGCAGCTATGGATTATTTTACTAATCCGGTAATCTGTTGATTCACCAATTAATCAAGTAATCAGACAAGAAATAAAATTGTCTATATTCTGTCTTCTTGGAAGGCTTTCTGACATTATTAAGGGAGGTTCTCACAGTATTTTATCTCCTGGATCAGGTATATTTGGTGTGACAAATAAGTGCTACAGAGTTTACATGAAGCACCAAAGCACAAAATTGTGGTGTAAATAGTTAAGGTGCCAATATATCCCCCCTGCAGTGGTGGCTTCACTCACCCCTGCGTCAGATGCAACCTTTTCTACCTGCTGTTAAGGCGCAGGAAGGTTTCTCCAAAACTATAGGTGTCGCCACTCGGACAATATTAGATCATACACCCTGATGAGGAGGAGAAGAAGTCAAAACTGGAAGCAGAGACTTTGTCAAATGTGTCTTTGCAAAGTTCTTTCCACAAACTCAAATCTTCAAACAGTTGCAACATCTCCATGTGTGTGTGAATCTGTCTCTGAGCTTCTGTGCAGGATTATCATTAAAATAGCGGGGGGAAATGGCACGTTCACATACTTGTGTCTACAAACCAGCTGCGACTGCTGCAGCGCAATCTGCCAGGTTAGCAAAAGACCGACACGCCACAAAGATCATCTGTAACGACACAGGAAGTGATGTAAAAATCATCACATGACACCCAGTGTTTGTTCTTCACTCACCATGTGTTTATACACCTCTCTGCATTTAATCATTAGTGATTTTTAATCTCCGATTCTCTATCACAGCATGTCTTTGTCCTGTCCCCCCCCTCACTCCCACCGGTCACAGGACATCACCGCCCCTCCCTGAGCCTGGTTCTACTTCCTGTTAAACGGGAGTTTTCCTTCCCAATTCTGCCAAAGTGCAGAATTTGGAATCAAATATGATTTTGGGGGCTTTCTCTGTATTAATGTAGGGTCTTTACTAGGGCCGGGCAATATCATACCGTTCATGGTAATACTGGTATAATGTTAGGCAATGATAAGAAAATGAAATATATGAATATGGGTAAAACGCGCATACGCAGTGCCTTTGTTTTCATACGCAAATGGTGGAAAAAGCATGGCGGTGACGGAGAATGAGAAGGGGGAAAGCGGATCGTTAAATGAACCAGATGAACCAGAATTGGTTTGTAAAAATGCTGCAACTTCAGTGGTGTGTTACTGGTTTGGCTTTCGTTCATCAGATACACAACAAAGCACAATTTTTGATAGAACATCCAAGCAGGCCAAAAACCTGAGGTTGCATGGTGTTAAAACGGCTGCTTGCAAAAAAAACCAAAAAACCTAACACAGCAGCCACCAGCGCTGTAAAAACCGGTAGACTGGTGAGCAATGTTCCCTCTAATTTTTCATGTGTCTGAGCGAACACACAAACTCCCTGAGCGATCCCTTGGACCACTGTGGGCAACAGCAGACGTGTGCACTGTGGTCACGCCAGCATCGAATCCATCCAAGTCACATGTTTATCAAATTACATTAATTATATAGTTACTTCTTTAAAAAAGTAACTGAGTTTTGCAAACAACAAAGTTTTTGCAGCTGTTTACCTAAAAATGCAGCCAAGGCGTTTTTTAAACAAACTATTTACAGAACAGTCAGGTGTTCTGCATCAAATCTGATGCCACACAAATTATTTGTGCCACTCCAAAAATAATTTGTGTCCACTATGAGATAAAGGAGAACAACAGCCTGATACCTGCAGGCCTGACAGCAGCAGATGTATCACTGCTGTAACATCTGTAACATTCAGCAGTCGCCTCATTGTTCTTTCACACACAACAAAACTATTGACTACACTACACACTAACTACACAAGATTTGAGCTAAACGTAAATCTCTCACATCTCAAACACCGCCGTCACTCCTAAAACTTCCCCCTGCCTAAACAACTAAATGCCATGTTGCCATATCATTTTTTGATTGGTCGACATGGTACTTTTTTCCACCAATAGGAAAGGGTGGGGTTTTTTTTGGTGTTGTCTTTGCTCACAGGCGGAGAGTGCTTTCGAGCGTTTTCCTTATAAAATGCTGTTTTTACCGTTTCTTTCCGCAGTAAACATAAACAACGACAGTATTCAGGAAGAAAACCAAACATTGCAGATATTTTTATCATAATTCTGGTTTTACGTGGCCGATCAACACAATTTAAAAACTGGTATAAAGTCCACACACCGTCAATTGTTCCGTCTGTCCTGCTCACATCTCCAATGGTTGTCCACGTTGTCATTAACGTGGCTTCACTCCACATCAGCCGCTTTGCTAGATAAAACACCAGTGTCGGCCCATAAGGACACTGTCATAGCCTGTCAACGTTGATTAGCTGCGTATATACGAATGTGAATCACATCATTGGCTGGACTATGGGATAAGGTGGCATCGTTCTAATCCCATACGGGAGCAGCCAGTCACTTACTGACTAACACTGCAAAACAGAATTGTTAAAGTTTTAATTTTAATTTCAATTCAGGTTAGATTTTTTTCTGTGTGCAGAGACTGTGCCAGCAGTGCGCAATTGCGCACGCGCGCAGCTTAAAGGGAACATTGCTGTTGGGTGAATAATGCAAAAAACAGAGATCTGAGATGGAAAACTAGCCAAAGTCAGAGGGAATTAATGATGTTTATCAAACGAGAAACATAGTTTGATCTTCTTTTGCTGCTGGTTCAGAGAGAGACAACACCTGCAGCATCAGAGACCTTTGAGCTGTCAGCTTTGAACACCGATGGCGGGTCCATGTACGTGCCGTCCGGTCCGCGCTTTGTGTGGACTCACCATAATATTTTTCCTGTAAGAACAGATGATCACTACATCTCCACAAGGACACACAGGTGAGTTTACCTGATGACGATCCAGCACGCTTCCTGCCACAGGTCAGGAGTGATCTCATCATCGTCTTCATCATACTGATTATCTGACAGAGACAGCAGGGATCGATATACGTGAGCAATACACATACTGAGGCGTAGAAGATTCACCAATCAATGACAGATTGTCAGTTCAGGTTACTTCCTTTTCACAGATAACTGCACAGAGTTTAATGATCAGTTTAAACAACTGGTGAATTGATCAGATACATCAATAAAAACAGATGACAATCTCACAGGAAAGTTATTGATCGTTCTGTCTTTAACTCACTGGTTCTGATCACGCAAACTGATCAATCAGAAGCAACACATCTGATCTGTTAAGTAAACTTCCTGTTTGTGAGTCGAGTGTAATGACATCACTTCCTGTCTGAGTGCAGGCAAATGCAGCACACAGCCTGAAGCTGGTGATATCAGGAGAACTCTGTTGATATGAACTGTGTGAGGTCCTGAAGACTGAGCCTCAGGGTTCATCAGAGAGCTGATTCCAAACTGCTGACCGCACGATGGTGATGATTTACTGTCAGATCACCAGTGATGGAGGTGACACATGGCTAAATCCAACGTTCAGTGTTTTCCAGCCCACACAGAATCTAATTAACAGCTGCAGTCTGACAGACTTTCATTTGTCACACTACAGATGACACTGCCTGTGAGCTCAAACAACTGTTTCATAAAATCCAAGCTTGGCTTTTGAAACACTTAAGTGATGAGTCTTGGCCCTGTTCTCACAGCTTTGAGCTGATTACAATTCTCTCATCCCCCTCATTCAAATGAATCATAAATGATCAAATCAGCTATTACACTCTGCTTAACACACTATTTACTAAGAGTTAAAAGTTTGTGGAACAAATCCTGTTATTGTGGCTCATTTAAATATTCTGGTCTTGAAAGTAATCTCTTACAAATACTTGTGTTGTTAGTCTACTGCAAAAACACTTTGTCCCTGTCTTTGAGTCCTAAACCTGAGCCTCTTCAGTTATTCCAGGAAATTTATGAAGACAGCTGAGTGTTTTGAGCTGCTGCAGACATCCTGTCCTGTCTTTGAAGGGACATTTTCATTATCACAACCTGTAAAACACCTGTGATGAAGGCGGACATTTTGTAGTCCATCTTCTGCACTTTGTAGTTTTAACACAGCAGCCCTTCAGCCTCACGTAATTAAGGAGACTAGTGTGTCTCAGCACACCACGCGTCTATTTTTCTCATCATCTCTTTCATTTCATGACCTTTACAGGTTAAAAGGAGATAAGGAGGAGAAGACAGGAGGAACTGACCTGCTGCCTGTAGCTTTGCCTCCCTGAGAAACTGGGTAATGACCTCTCACCTTTAACTTAAAGACAGATCGGTCAAGTATCTTGTGGTCAACATTTACTTCCATTGCTGATCAATCTCTGATCACGGTACAGCTTTCTTTATGCAGTGTTTATACTGTGTAAATATGGCGGATTGTACACTGTTTTTGTACTGCAGAATTTACACATAATAAGTGTTCGCTTTTATACTGTGGTACTGTTTATATATTGTAGTATTTGTGGGTGTAGTGTCACAGTAACGCTGAGTGTAAACGTCTGCAGCGATAATCAAGTTAAATAAAGGGTCCTCGTGCGTTAGCAGCATTTAGCCTGTTAGCTCACACAAAGCCCCGCTGCTTTTAGCTGCTGTTAGCACACGAATCAGGTGAGGCTCGTGATCTGCGTGAGGCTGACGCGTACCTGTGTGACAGGTGTTTGTTTGGATGAGTGATACTAGCTTTTGTTCTCTCAGAAATTACTAAACTGGTTAGCTGTAGCACGGGTTAGCTCCTCTGTCACGTCCTGTTAATAAAATTACCAAATAAATGCAAATAAAATTATCCACATGTGACGTAATGAAGTTTTACAGCTGTGCAGCTCACCTTCATCCTGGTCATACATGTTTATCTCCTGAAAACTTAAAACCACAACAACAAAAATAAAAACAACAACCACAAAACGTTGCGATCACCGCGCGCCCCGGAAACGTAGGTCACTTCCGCTTTGTTCTCCTTTGTTAGTAATAGGCAGAGGTGAAGCACTACTGCCCCTCACAGGCTGGATGCTACAACTGCACAAATCCTCAGGCTTGCTCTCAAGTCAATGTCGTGTGTTTTTATTTGTTTGGTTTTCCAAAAACGTTCTTTATTTATCTTCAAATATTTTATTGTGAAGCACAAGTAACAATTACAAATTGCTCCATAGGCTGACATTGCTTCCTTTTTATATTTGTATCATCAAGAAAAGGGGGAAACAAACAAACAAAAAACAAAACACACAAATAAGACAGTGGAAAGTAACAAAAAGGGTAGCCAAAAAACAAGGGGGAAAAACACCCCTCCCTCTCCACACAATTACCTTATCCCAGAGTGCTATCAGCTTATTGTAACCTATGGTGAAGTCCACACAGTAGCTCTCACTTGTTCATAATTTCCAGATGCTCAATAAGTGGCCCCCAAATCTGATCCAAGTCCTCCAGTTTGTCCTTTATAACGAAGCGGTTCCTTTCCAGGTGAAGGTCTGTCAGCACGGAAATCCAGGCTTTCAAGTAGGGCACTTCTTTTCCCTTTCATAGCTTAACCTACCCATTCATTCACTTCCGCTTATCCTTTTCAGGGTCGCTGGAGCCTATCCCAGCTGTCTTAGGGCGAAAAGGAGGGTACACCCAGGACAGGTCTCCAGTCAGTTGCAGGGCTGACACATAGACAGGAGACAACCAATCACACTCACATTCACTCCCACATGTTGTGGGCCTGATCTCTGAGAACATCGAGAAGGCCTGCCTGGAGGAGATTAAGAACCTGGAGAACTGGTGCCAGGAGAACAACCTCCTCCTAAACATCAGCAAGACTAAGGAGGTGATCATAGACTTCACTACAAAGCAGGCAAGGAATTATGAGCCCCTGATCATCAGAGGCACGCCAGTGGAGATAGTGGACAGTTTCCGGTACCTGTGTGTCTACATCACTCTGTCATGGTCCTGTGACATCAATAGGGATGGGTATCGTTTAGGTTTTATCCGATACCAGTACCAAACCGGTACTTTTGAAATGGTGCCGGTGCTTAAACGGTGCTTGAACCGGTGCTTGAACCGGTGCTTAAAGAATGGAGAACACATACTTTGTCCAAAAACCTCTCATGTTCAGCTGTTTTTGTTTTTTGTAAAAAGATAACAATGTTAGCCTTTTCTGCAGCTATAGGGGATTTATGGTATCACTCTTGGCTGGAAGCAGTGCTTAATCAATGGAGAAAAAAACACCAACTTTGTCCAAAAACCTCTCATGTTTAGCTGTTTCTCACTTTTTCTTTGGTCATTTTAGCCTTTTTGGCCAGGGTGAAGGGAGTATCTGCCATCAAAAAAGAAGACAGGCGCATGTAACTACGACGGTGTTTGCTAGTTCCCCTTACATGCATTAATTTAATAACATGGTTAACTTACAAACAAACAACATTAAGCTACTCACGCAGAGAAGAACGGCTGCTGCTGCCATCATCATCATCAGTCATCATTTCTGCTACACTGGCAGCGCTAAGGGCCAGGACTCTCCTCTTCGGGTTCTTGGGGGATGTTGCTAACTCCGCATCTGATAACAGGCACCACACCCGCAGTAGATGTGCTCGGTGTGAGGTCTCGCAACAAGCTATCAAATACGGTGTATTTCTCGGCTTTTAACAAAATGCTATACGTCACCAGGTGTTTCACCTTAAAGCACTTGTTGCAGGCTGCTGAGTTTGCATCTTTTGCTCTGAAGTACAGACAGACTTTTAACTGCTTCGCCTTGGGCGTTTTTAATCTGTAGCTCTGCTCTAAAAGAACGTACGTACCTGGGCCCGCCTACTATCCTCGGAAAGGTAAGATGATTGGCTAGAATCTAAAGTGGATGACATCGCAGAAAAAAAAAAAACACCAAAATAAAGCACTGAAATGTGTGTGCTTTTGGGTCTGGTTACTACCGTTTATGTCAGAACCGGTGCCATTACCGGTACCCATCCCTAAAGAGCAGCTCGCCTCGCAGCTATTTATTCCCATGACAGTTACAGTTTACACAATAAAACACAAGCAACTCCCACCGTAGAACCCCCTTGGTTGCAAAAGACAACCTGCTCACCAAAAGGATCATAAAAGCAGGAAGCTTACAACACAAGAAACAGATCTTTCAAATAGGATGTATCAATAATAAAACCTCACCCCAGCATCAGAGTGGCTGGAGAGCTGGTCAGAGACAAAGGAATGTCTTTGATCCTACTGCTTGAACCAAGACTTTACAAATTTAAGAAAAACAATGACAACATTCAACAATTTGACTTAACAGGAAGGTTGGAGATTAGCCTATAAATGGCTGAGACAGGGTCTAGAGATGGCTTTTTAAGTAAAGGTTTAACTACAGCCAGCTTGAAGGCCTGTGGTACATAGCCGATTATTAGAGATTTCATTGAGATCCTGTTTCTCTTTATTCTTTATTTCTCTTTTTCTAGTTGCTTCCGTACGTTTTGTGCTAGTCCCTCAGTTTTTATGCCCATTCAAATTTTATCACAATTCAAATTTTTACCGTTTCTGTCAATTCTGCTCTTTCCAGCTATATATTTTCATGGTTATAACTGTTATATTTTTTGCTATGTTAATTTTTTCATGCAGTTTCTGCTCCCATTGAAGTGAATGGCAGACATCCCATAAAATGCTCTAAGTGGCATATTTTTGAAGCTTAACTGCTTCCACATACTTTCTTCTAGAACCACCATTCCACCTTTAAACCGTTCTCCTGTTCTACTTTTACTACTGTCTAATTCAGCTTTTCAATAAGTTCTATTGTTTCCCTTAAATTAATTTTTAACTTTCGCATGAATTATGAGGATCTCTAGCATATCAAGACTATCTCCCCTCACCGTTACATATTCCATATGTACGGGGTACGACCCCCCCTTGGTCGTGGCGTGTGGATATTTCTTTAAGACACTCCGACACGCCCCCACAGCTTACGTATAAAACAGCTGTGCAGACGTGACACCGGTGATCGTTGATCTCCACTTGTTGTGTGTGTGTGCGAAAGAGTGCTTACCTTGAGAGTACTGTGTGTGCGTCTATTGGAGCGTGCTTCGGCATCCTCCGTGGACGATGTATTTCTCCCTTCTAGGTCCCCTGGTAGCCCCGGTATTCCCCTGGTATCCCTTAGCTTGGTTCGCCCTAGCTGGCCCTTGCTTCCCCTTGGTTGGGCCCCCTTCCCCGGCATATCGCCTCGGAAAAAAAAACAGGCTTATGCGCCGGTCGGACCATGCTGTGCAGCTGCCGGCTAGCCAGTAGCTTGGCTACAGTGAGGAAAAACGGCAGGGACACGGCTTCAGTAGTGATGGGCAGATGAAGCTTCATGAAGCACTGAAGCTTTTCATCCAAGTGGTTCACCCCAGTGCAAAGCGTCTTGAAGCTTCATTTGCTCTAGTAGGACACCTACTGGACGTAAAAATATTAGTTGGCATGAATTTGAAGAGTGTGGCATTTTGCACACAGCCTGTAAATGTCAACAACAAAAGGAGTGTGTAAAACATGTATATTGTAGTGATGGCAGTATACTGTGTATATTTATACTGGCAGTATGGAAAATGATCATTTGGAAATGCTTAAAATGGAAATGATCATTTACTATGAGGTGAGGTGTGGTTGGGGTGTGGACAGTGGTTGTACCTTTGTAACGTTGAGGTATGGACAGCTACAGACTGAGGCCTCAGTCCTGCCTGTTCACATTTTATTCAGTAAAAACTAAATTTTCACTTCTTTTACGGCCTTTTTAGTGGGGAGAACATAGCTAGGATTTAATGATTTAACAAATCTTTGTCCTCCACAATGCTAAATGGCTGGGAGTCCTCAATCACCATGCTAACCAGGTCTTCATCTATTTGAGATTGTTCTCCTGAGGAAAGACAAAGACAAAGCACAAATATAAATATCACACACGTAACTTATAACAGTTGTATAATATTGTTATATCATTTAGTTACATTACTGCATGCTATATTATCATGGCATTTGATGGCTCACCTGGTCTTGCTCCACAATCGGTGTTCCCCCTATTCTCATGCAAAGCTCTGTAGTGCCTAAGCATGGATGAGGTGTTGTTGTTATATCCCAGCTCCCTGGCACATAGCAAACACTTCACCTTGTACAAAAGTAAAGACAGCTTAACATAAATTGTATTGCACCATCAGTATTATGAAAATACATCTTCTGTAGAAATTTACATACCTTGTTGTGGGGAATAAGATCAAAATATTCCCACACAGGGGAGGACATCCTCCTCTTTATAGCTGGCACCATTCTCTCCTCACTCTCCTAAACCTCCAAACTCTCACTAACCGCAACTCTCCATCAAACACCCACATTTTGAATGAAGTCTGAGGGGTTTATATCGCTGTCATAGCTCGCGGCAAAGTTCGAACCACTTCCTGAAACAGTCACGTGGTACAGCCGGGCAGCGAGGCTTCGGACGTGTTCATTTTCAGCTCCTCCCATAAATGAAGCAAGCCTCGCATCGCGGAAACGCCCCCTCCATTACTCGACACAAGCTTTGAAGCCTCGATATAGAACGTCACATCACTAGGCTTCAGCGTTCAAGCATACGCTGTCGCCTTAGCACTGTGCGGCTCGGCTGCTAGGTGTGTTAACACAAAGGGGATACGGTTCGCTGTTGGCCTGCTTAACACTGTGGGAATAAACAGTGGGGAATTATGCTACGGTTCGTGCCAGCTAATTGTTAGCCGGCCTGCGAATAGCATTCCAGCCAGTTAACCTGTCTGGCGTGTCGCCCGCAGTTTGCGGGTTAACGCGGCCAGCGGGGCTCCGCTCGTAGCTCGGCTACATTGGAGGAAATATGTCAGAGTTCCAAGCATAGGCTTCTTCCTGTCAGCACTGTGACGCAGGAGCTAATAAACAGTGCAAGGGGAATTCAGTTTGCGGCTAGCGCCGGCTACCTGTTAGCACTTCCTGGTTAGCGTGTGGCCCCGCCCCCTTGCTTGGTGGCAGAAGTATGGCAGCCCACACGTCCCAAACATGTCTGTGTATGGCATTTTTGCCTTTTTTATGGTAGGCACGAGCAGTGTGGCTGTGCCTGGGTGAAAAAGGGCAAATATATAACTAATATGAAAGCAGCCTAGAGCATGCTGTGCTGGCTGAAGTAGCTGCTGCTTGCATGCACTGCTTTGTTGCCAGCTCGGACTAGGCAGACCGTGCTGGGTTTGAAAGCACTAAATGGCCCGCCCCTCCCCCTTCTCCTGCCTCCAAAAATGAGAGAGCAGGCTACTATGGGGAACATGGCTGCCACTGCTGTCAGTGGCGTGTCCAGCGGGGTGGCCTGGGGAAGCACAGGCCACCCCCCCAACCAGACTGGCCACCCCAGGTGCCACCCCAAAGGTAAAACAATAAAATTCAATCAAATATCAAATGTACGATTATGTTTTCACGGTGAAGGTCAGATATCCGAGTGTAAGTGAATGCAGCATTGGCTTCTGCACTATGTGCATCACGTTAGCAAAGGTAAGAGAGCCAAGCACGAAAGACGGCACCGCAGGAAACAATTTTTCGGTGAAAGAAAATGAGGACAGAATAAATATCCCGGTAAGTAATATTAAGTTTGTTGAGTTTAGTAAACTTTGGTGAAATTAGAATACCAAGGAAAAAATAACACTTAAAGAATTATTGCCGCCGTCGAATATTTCAGACAGTATGCTACTGAGGGGAGCTAACATAAGAGTTATGAGTTATAAGATAATCTAAGTCGTAACATTGCTGTATGGAGCTGCAGATTTGGTTGCAGGTTAACATAGCTGGACTGGCCATCGGGCATACCATGACGGAGTTTCTATACAGCTGTTCGGTTACTATGATGTTACTGATAGAGTACTTTATTTTATTCATAAGGTTAGTTAGTAGAGTTGCCAACGGCTCCTTAGAAAAATGGAATGGTCCTTCATTCAGAGAAAATATTACGCGTTTCGTATTGAGCTGAGAAGAGACGCAGTTTGTCCCGTACTTTCGCTATAATGAAAAAAAGACACAAAGCTGGAGTTAGTCTGTTGTTACGCTGCACAGCTGCCTCTTCTTCTCTCATTCTCTCCCCCTGCCTCTCCTGTTGCTACTAAAATTGTGAAACTGATCAATGATCAGCTGATCGTCTTTTCTCTCTTGTTTGTTTATCGCCCACTTTGCGCCAGAAAGAAGAAACCGCCAGATGTCACGCTAAACAACAGCAGCACGTTTAAGCTTGATCAGCTGTTGTTAGAATTAGACCAAGTACTCTATCAGTAACATCATAGTAACCGAACAGCTGTATAGAAACTCCGTCATGGTATGCCCGATGGCCAGTCCAGCTATGTTAACCTGCAACCAAATCTGCAGCTCCATACAGCAATGTTACGACTTAGATTATATCTTATAACTCATAACTCTTATGTTAGCTCCCCTCAGTAGCATACTGTCTGAAATATTTGACGGCTGCAATAATTCTTTAAGTGTTATTTTTTCCTTGGTATTCTAATTTCACCGAAGTTTACTAAACTCAACAAACTTAATATTACTTACCGGGATATTTATTCTGTCCTCATTTTCTTTCACCGAAAAATTGTTTCCTGCGGTGCCGTCTTTCGTGCTTGGCTCTCTTACCTTTGCTAACGTGATGCACATAGTGCAGAAGCCGATGCTGCATTCACTTACACTCGGATATCTGACCTTCACCGTGAAAACATAATCGTACATTTGATATTTGATTGAATTTTATTGTTTTACCTTTGGGGTGGCACCTGGGGTGGCCAGTCTGGTTGGGGGGGTGGCCTGGGCGCCCCATCCACGAAGCCCACATGGCAGGCTGAAATGGCTGCTAGATATACTTTAATTGTGGAAAAGGCCTTTCCTTTATCTAACAGTTCTTGGAGAAAGGAGAGAATTGTTGTCACAGAGCACTGAAAGGAGAGAGTGTGAGACTTTCCACACCATTCCTCAAATACCCTCCACTTGTTCTCATACAATGATCTTGTGGAGGGGGCTCTAGCACTCTGAATAGTGGCTATAACACCCTGGGGGAGTCCTGCCGTACTCAGATTCAACCTCTCACGGGCCAAGCCCACAGGGCGAGGCGCTCGGGGTGAGGGTGAAAAATCTCCCCCCGGCTTGGGAGACTAGGTCTCGTCGGAGAGGGAGAGGCCAAGGTTCGCTCCAAAAGAGGGGGATAATCTTCGCTAACCAATGGGACCTCATCCACCTTGGGGCAATCAATATCATTGTTAGCCCTCTCTCTCTCACTCTGGTTAGAGTGGGAGAAATTAAGGCCAGCGGAGGGAACGCATAAAGCAGAGCATGTGGCCAGTTGTGAGCTAATGCGTCTACCCCTAGCGGAGCCTCCTGGTCCCTCAGGGAGAAATACAGTGGACACTGAGCGTTCTCCCTCAAGGCAAACAGATCGATCTGTGGCTGGCCAAAGCGGGTCCAGATTTGGGTCACCACATGTGGGTGCAGGGTCCACTGCGGTTTCCCCTGGACATTAAGTCTGCTCCCAAGTTCAGAGCTCCTGGAATGTGAGTAGCTCTCAGTGACAACAGATTGATGCTGCTCTACATGATCAGTCTGCGAGCCAGCATGTGCAAAGGACGGGAACGTAACCCGCCCTGTCTGTTGATGTACGCCACAACAGTGGTGTTGTCCGTTCTGATCAGAACATGGTGGTTTCTCAACAGGGGAAGGAAGTGTCTCAGTGCTAGAAATGCTGCTAGCAATTTTAGCCAATTTATGTGAGCACCCCTCTGTTGTGAGTCCCAGCTGCCGCTCACTGCTCTGCCCTCGTGAGTGGCACCCCAGCCCGTGAGACTCGCGTCCGTGGTCACCACCTTTCTGGCTGTTACAGCCCCCAGTGACACCCCCTGAGTGAGAAATGTGGGATTTCTCCAACAGTGGAGTGCTGCAGCGCAGTCTGCTGTCACTCTGATATAGTGTATAGTCTCAGTGATGCAACCCATCGCTGAAATTCCCTCATATGCAGTCTGCCTAGTGGAATGACTGACAGTGAAGACGCCATTAATCCCAGCATCTGCAGGCATTTGATGAATGGGAGATATCTTCCCAACTGAAAAATGCCGGCATGGGATAGCATTTTTTTTACTCTGTCCACAGAGAGACAGAGAGAGCTATTCCTATGAAAGAGATGGCCTGAGCTGGCTGTAGGACACTCTTTTGGTAGTTTATGGTGAAACCCAGAGCCATCAGATGATCCACTGTCAACCTGGTGGGCTCTCTTCCCATTATTTCTGACTCTGATAGCAGCAGCCAATCGTCTATGTATGTTGCTATGCGGATGCCCCGCCTCTTCAGCTATGGCTGCCTCTGTGCATTTCACAAATACCCGAGGGCTCAGTGAGAGACCAAACGGCAGGACCTTGTACTCGTACATTCTGCCCTAAAACGCAAAGCACAGGAATTTTCTGTGAGGCGGGTAAATAGGGATGTGAAAATATGCGTCCTTCAGGTCTATTGATGTAAACCAATCGCCTGGGCGCACTACATGCAGCAGAGTGGTGGTCGTCAACATCCTGAATTTGTATGACCTGAGATGCTGATTCAGAGCCCATAGGTCCAGTATCGGACGCAGTCCCCCTCCCTTCTTGGGCACGAGAAAATACTTTGAGTAAAAGCCGCATTGGCTCTGCTCCTGGGGTATTTCTCGTACTGCTCCCTTTAATAGCAAGGTAGTTATTTCTTCTTGCAGGATCCTGGCTGATTCGCCCTTTGCAAGAGAGAAAATCACTTTGTGAAATCTGGGAGGGGTGGTTGCGAATTGCAAACAATAGCCTCGCTCTAATGTCCACACAACCCATTCTGGCGCAGCGAGAGCTTGCCATCTCTCTATCCTTGCTGACAGCGGCCCCAAAGACAGGCACTCCACAGTAGACGGAGCTCTGGCTCCCTCTTGTGGCGGAAACTGGTCCTTTGGGCCAGACCCGACTGCGCATGCGCGGGCGGCCCGCGGTTGACCAGCGCTTATGGGGCCGGACACCACTGAGGGAATCAACCCCGGTGGTGTCTGGGTGCGTGGGGGCATTATGTTTTTTTCAACATACTTTCTGTGTTTTTCACACATTTTTCCCGTGCCCTTGGCAACATGCCTGGATGCAACGGGTGAGTTTTTAATAAACAGTGTGTTTTGTGAGACTGACATGCTTGATTCAGCTGAACAGTGTCTCGTCGTCTCTTTGTTTAAATGCGCTCTGTGGGATCCAACTCGTGTCCCAGGCGCTGAAAGGTGGAGGCAGAACACAATTCTCCGAACGGGCTCCGGAACTGAACCCTGGAGTGAACTTGGAGCCCGGGCTGGTCCGGCTCCGATCTCCCCGTGGGGGATGTTAGGCAGTTTGCTTCTTCTTGCGGTCCGACTGCTTGGCTGGTGGTGGGGCACCCTGAGCGGCAGCAGGCGGGACGTGTTTCTTGGGCCAGTGGGTCTTAGGGTTCTGCGATCCTAGGGGACCCTAGGCCACGACCTGCGGGGCTGGGTGGCGAGGGATTTTAAACGTCGGCACGCCGGCTGTACGGCTGGTGACCTGAGCGAATGTGCGGCGACTGGGTGGAGGTGCAGCCTGGGTCTTCCTAGGGAGACACTGCTGCAGGGCCTCTCCCTCTTTCTTTTTCTCCTCGCACCGTCTTTGCATGGTGGCAACAGCGGTCCCGAAAAGCCCAGCGGGGTCGATGCTTTCGTCCAGAATGTCACGTTTTTCTCTGTCCGAAAGCCCAGGACGATGATGCTGAGGGCTCTGCCCGCCGCTTGTACTGCTGCTCTAGTGAGGTGGAGACACTGGTCCATAACTACGCCCAGGTCTTCCCACAGCTCGCTAGCATCCGGGTTCGCAGCAGCCTGGTCCTGGAGCTCCGCCGAGTAGGCTAGCAGGAGCGATGAGGCGTTCAATGCCCTCGCGGTGGTGGCAACCGATTTATACGGACTGGACTGGAAGAGACATTCATGACACCCTGCAGAACTTAAACCACTCTGCAGAGAGACGTGTGATTTGCACGCCCAGAGGAGCACCACCAAGCTGGGATGTTTTTGAAAATATTACTTTCTTATTTTAACTATTAAATTAACAATTCATTTGTTTGCTCATAGGATGCAGTTTGCCATTGGATGAGATCAATGGGGAATGGGATAACTGCTAATACATTTGTTAAACTGTGTACTTTTACAGTAATTTAGGGTGATTGACATATGCTGTGCATAAAAATGTTTGCATTTACACTATCAGACATGAGGTGATCATAACTGGGAACTTTTCTAGCATAAAGGTCAAAAAGGGGGGAATGTTAGATTTTGTATTGTTGATTGTCATTTATGCTTAGACATATCTACTTATATATGCTTAGAGTTTTATAATTAGTTGTAGATTGGTAGAGGTTTTGATCCTTAATAGTCTGTAAACTTTGTGTGCATTCCAGAGCACTCTGGGAGCATGGGAGAGGTCGTACCTTCTCTTATTGTTTTATGGTAGGATAAACGTAGCTATATCTGTTTTAGTCTAAGTGCCTTTTGTTTAGATGAACTGTTGGACTTCCAGACCAGCAGGTTTAGGGAAGTCATTTATGGGGTCATACTCTGACCCCCCCCCCCCCCCCCCCCCCCCACACACACACACACACACACACACACACACACACACACAACTGAAGAACTTTGCCTACTTCGTGTCTTGCTTGCTGTGTAATTATATTGTCTTCAACGTTCCAGCGAATAGGTTCGAGCTCCAAATCTATCATTAATCATAATCATCATAATCAACACCAGCACAACAAGAGAACAAGAAAACAATCCATGATGCAAAATTAAACCAAAACATAATAAACTCAAAATACTGGGTCCAACGGACCCAGAACCGTGACATCAGCATCCGCGTGCTGGGGAAATAGGTTTTGCAGCTGTTTGAGCTTAGATTTTCACGTTATTCACATAATGAAAACCTATACTTTGTTTCGGGCGAATTCCACAGACCGCGGTGTAATGTTGATGGAATCAGCCAGCAACGCAGGCCCTGGTGAAATGTTTTTGGCCTCAGCCATGAACACAGGCCCTGGTGAAATGTAGATGGCCTTAGCCAGTAGCACAGGCCCTGGTGCAATGTGGATGGCCTCAGCCAACACCACTGGCCCTGGTGTGGAGAAGATGGCCTCACAGGGAGCACTGGCTCTGGTGTAATCTGGATGGCCACAGCCAACAACACTGGCCCTGGTGAAATGTGGATGGTATTGGCCAGCAGCACAGGCCCTGGTGTGGAGAAGATGGCCTCACAGGGAGCACTGGCCCTGCTGCAATGTGGATTGCATCAGCCAGTAGCACAGGCCTTTGTGTATTGTGGATTTAATCAGCCAGCAACACAGGCCCTGGTGAAATGTGGATGGTAGCGGCCAAAACCACAGGCCCTGGTGTAATTTGCATGGCATCAACGAGTAGCACAGGCCCTGGTGAAATGTAGTTGGCCTAAACCAGAAACACAGGGCCTGGTGAAATGTGGATGGCCTCAGCCAGAAGAAAAGAACCTGGTGTTGTGAAGATGGCCTCACAGAGAGCACTGGCCCTGATGAAATGTGGATGGCATCAGCAAGTAGCACAGGCTCTGTATAAATGTAGTTGGTCTCAGCCAGCAACACAGGCCCTGATGAAATGTGGATGGTAACGGCCAGCAGCACAGGCCCTGGTGTGGTGAATATGGCCTCACAGGGAGCGGTGGCCCTGGTGTAATATGGATGGCATCAGCCAGTAGCACAGGCCTTTGTATATTGTGGATGGGATCAGCCACCAACACAGGCCCTGGTGAAATATGGATGGTATTGGTCAGCACCACACACCCTGGTGTAATGTGGATGGCATCAACGAGCAGGAGAGACCCTGGTGGGGTGAAGATGGCGTCACAGGAAGCACTGTCCTTGGTTTAATGTGGATGGCAGAAGCCGGCATCACAGTCCCTGGTGTAATGTGGATGGCCTCAGCCAACAGCAGTGGCCCTGGTGAAATGTGGATGGTATTGGCCAGCATTCACAAGCCCTGGTGAAATGTGGATGGTATCACCCAGCAGCACAGGCCCTGGTGTGGTGAAGATGGTTTTATATGTGAATTATATAATGTTAAAATTATTTTCCATTCCATATAAATCAGGTATCATACAAAAATAAAAATAGCTTTAAATACAGTCATGACAATAAAAGAATATGACTTTGAGGACTTAACAACATTACTTCAGTTATAGTACAATAACATCTGTTATACTTTGGCACTAAGGGAACACTGAATGACCTGGTGGTTTTTGTCCATAAAACTACTCATCTAAGATTACCACAAAGTAAAAGCTCTCTCAGCAAAATTATGCAACATTTTGGCCACATTTTGCCCTAATCAAATCAGTGAGCTGGGATTTTTTATTCTAAACATGAAATACTGTTACAGCAACAGACATGGACTACTGGTGTCCCACACAACGACTCAATGTCCACTATAAATCATATATAAATCAAATATAAATCAAAAATGAAACTGCTTGAAGAATCCATCCAAGTAAACATTAACAAACATTAATAACATTAAAGTGCTATTAAAATTAAGTGTTAACTAGAAAAATTTGCATTTCCTGGGAAAATGCTGTGTGGATGCTTTAAAGCTGAAGCTGTCTGCAAAAACTAGCTGAAAAAGCTGAAAAGTTGCAGAAATTGTAAAAACTTTGCAGAAGCAAAGGAACTTTGCCAAAATGTAATAACTTAGCAGAACTGCAATATTTTAGAGGAAACATAATACTTGGCAGAAATACAATAGCATAGCAGAACTTAGCAGAAACATGATAACTTCTCAAAAATACAAGAATTTAGGAGAAATAGTATAAGATAACAGAAAGAATATATTTAGCCAAAAATACTTAAATATTACAGAAACACTATGATTTAGAAAACTAGTACAACATAGCAGAAATACTGTGATTTACCAGAGACACTGTGATGAACTATGAATATTCTAATTTTAAATTAATACTATGTTTTAGCACAAATACTATAATTTGACAGAAATACTATCATTTGGCAGAAATACTATGTTTCAGCACAAATACTCTGGTTTAGCACAAATATTATAACATAGCAGAATGTAGCGACTTCCACAGTCGCTAGAGGCCGGGGATGGAGCCCGCCTATTTGCCTGACGCGCTGTCAAGTTTACATAATAATGCGAAAGGTGGAATTGTTCGCTTGTTTATTAAACTGTTTACAGAGTAATGTCATCTCGCGATTTGGACTCTTCCAATGTCACAAGCTCTAATATGACAAGACAAAACATGTTGTGCAGCGGTCAACAAAAACTACGGCTACCCAGCCCTCCTCTCTGTCAAAATCAAACCCAGTGAATGACAGACTGACAACGCCCTCTTAATGTCACCGCTAGCACCCACGTGACTCCCATTACACATCCCCATAGCAACCAATACAAATGAAAACCCAGTGATCATCAAAAAATTCAATACATTCAATTATGGCTCCTACACACCAGCCCCTAATTATTAGGATCCCTTCTAATAATTATCCATAATTAACCAAGTAGGAGACATAAAACATGCAGAGAAAAGTCAATCATTTACTGTATTTCAATATTACCCACAGGAATCCTATAGGTAATCAAAGTCTTTCTTTAAAGAAAAATGAGAGACATTTTATGTCCAAATACAATCAAAGTCTGATAATTGGACCCAGAAGTCTTTAACTGCGATCTGCCTCCAGCAGTAGACACAGTTTGGTAATAGGTCGATCCAGGCAACTAGTCTGAGTCTTAATCCGAACTTGAAGAACGAATCCTCTTCGGTCCGGAAAAGTCTTTATCACACGTCCCATTGGCCAAGAGTTTCGAGGTGCCGAACTGTCCATGATGAGAACCAGATCTCCCACGATGAGATTCCTTTTTACTCCAATCCATCGCTGACGTTCCTGTTGCTGCAGTAGGTATTCCTTCACCCATCTTTTCCAAAACAAGTCAGACATGTATTGGACTTGTTTCCATCTTCTGTGTGTGTACATATCAGTGGAATGGAATAATCCTGGTGGTAATATTGGTGAGGTCTTTAACAGAAGAAGATGATTAGGGGTCAAAGCTTCCAGGTCGTCAGGATCCATTGAGGCTTTGGTAATTGGGCGGCTGTTAATGATGGCTTCAACCTCACAAAGTACTGTATGAAGACCTTCTTCATCCAGGTTTTGTACTTTCATTATGGAATTAAGTACTTTGCGAACCAGTCTTATCAGTCGCTCCCAGGTTCCTCCGTGATGTGAACCTCCAGGTGGATTAAAGGTCCATTTAATTCCCTTTTGCAGAAAGACGTCATTGATTTTCGCCTGGTTCCAATGTTCAATGGCAGTTCTAAGTTCACGTTCAGCACCTACAAAATTGGTTCCGTTGTCAGAACGCAGTTCTCGAACCTGACCTCTTCTTGCATTGAAACGTCTGAATGCATTAATGAAAGAGTCAGTATCGAGTGATGGAGCAACCTCAATGTGAACAGCACGGATAGCAAGGCAGGTGAATATAACACCGTATCTCTTCACCACGCTCCTCCTACTTTTCACACTGAAGGGTCCGAAGTAATCCACTCCCACCCGCGTGAATGGAGGTTCATCTGGAATGATTCTTTCATTGGGCAAATCCGCCATCTGTTGATTCACTGGTGGAGCATTAAGACGTCGACAGATGACACATTTAGATAACACTTTTCTTATTGCTGTACTAGCTCCAATCAACCAGTACTTTTCTCTTAGCTTAGACAGCATGTGGTTACGACCACCATGTCCAACTTCCTGATGTATATGTCTAAGCAAGAGCTCGGAAATGTGTTGATCCTTTGCTAGTATTATGGGATGTTTCACCTCAACCGGCATCAATGATCTACTGAGTCTCCCACCCACTCTGAGAATTCCATCTTGCAGCTGTGGGCAGAGTCTTCTTAGAGGACTTGATTTTATAATGGGTTGTCCCTTCTCCAGACACACAAGCTCCAAGGAAAATCTTATCCTCTGACAGAACTTGATAATGACAACCTCAGCTTTGTCCAGATCTTCCACTGTAAGATTCTTAATCACAGATGTCTTCTTGAAATTCCTCAGCTTCTCTTCCACAAATGATCTCTGTTGCTCTTTGCTGACCTCTGACTGTGGTAAGCTTGAACAAAATTCTCTCCTTTTCTTCACAAAGGACAGAAGCAAGTCCTTAAATTTTAACAGCCATGCCACTGACTTCTTAAGACGTGTCCAGGTGGAAAAATGTTTAAACAAGCGAGTAACAGAATTTTCTCCAGCTTGCTCAACACTCACTGTGGCAACTGTTTTTACCTCAGGATCATCAGATGCAAGCAGACTGATGTCATCTGGGTAGACAGGCCATTCACTCCTAGATTGTAGAAGATACTGAGGCCCGGACAACCATTTTGTATGCTTCATAAAAACGTCGACTTTCACTCCTCTTGAGGCCATATCTGCTGGATTACTGGCAGTGTCCACATATCTCCATTGTGAGGAAGATGAAACTGTTAAGATTTGTGAAACTCTGTTGGCCACAAAAACCTTGAATCTTGAAGTCTCACTCCTGATGTATTTAAGAACAGAAGCACTATCTGTCCAAAACACAGAATCCAGAAGTTCCATCTGCAGCTCTTTCCTCCAGAGTACATCCAATCGACTGGCCATGGTTGCTGCAATGAGCTCCATTCTCGGGATGGTAAAGGATTTAAGAGGAGCAACACGAGCCTTTCCCATAACAAACGTACAGTGTCGTTCTGAACAGATGTTTTCAATCAGCAGATAGGTCACTGTTCCATACCCATCCTCACTGGCATCACAGAAATGGTGCAACTGAGCACTCGTGATTTCTCCAAATCCATCAGGTTTCAGACATCGACTCACTTCAAACTTGCTCAATAGCTGAAGCTGCTGGAGCCATGTTAACCATCTTTTGGAAAACAGCTCTGGTACATTATCGTCCCAGCCGATTCCTTCCTGGCATAGATCTCTTAGGATTTTCTTAGCAGTTAAGACCACAGGACTTAGCATTCCAAGAGGATCATAGATAGAACTGACAATTGAAAGGATTCCTCTTCTGGTGAGCGGTCTGTCCTTGAGCACAATCTTGAACTTAAAGGAGTCTGATTTTATGCACCACTCCACACCCAAAACTCGCTCGATCATCGAGGAATCCAATTCCATGTTCAACTCTTTCATGCCTGTTGCTCTGTGACTTTCAGGAATGGATCCCAGCACTCCAGGCTTGTTGGTGATCCACTTTTTGAGCAGAAATCCTCCTTTGGCACACAAAGAAACCAACTCTTGGTACATTAACACTGCTTCCTCATCAGTTCCAACGGACACCAGACAATCGTCCACATAAAAACAGTGCAACAACTTCTTCACAGCTTCCTCACTGTAGAGATGTCCAAAGTCAGCTGCACACTTTCTGAGTGCAAAGTTGGCGCAACTTGGTGATGAAGTTGCTCCGAAGAGATGTACATTCATCCTGTATTCAGATGTTGGTTGTTCCAGATCACCTTTAGGCCACCAGAGAAATCTCAATAGATCTTTATCTTCAGCTGGAACCATGACTTGGTGGAACATGGATTCAATATCTCCCATAATTACAACTGGCTCCTTCCTGAATCTTGTGACCACTCCTATTAAAGAGCTTGTAAGATCAGGTCCTTGTAAGAGTTGGGAGTTTAAAGATGTTCCATGATAACTCACTCCACAGTCAAACACAACTCTGAGTTTCTTCTTGGTCGGATGGTAAACACCATGGTGTGGTATATACCACAGCTTGCCATCATTGCGATCGATCTCCTCTTCTGGGACCTTTTCAGCATAACCTTTAGCCAGGAGCTCATTCATGAAGACTTTGTACTCAGTATGAAACACAGCGTCTCTCTCAAATCTCTTTTTTAGAAAGCGCAGACGTTGTTGAACAACTTTCTTATTGTTTGGCATACTGATACTGGCATTCCGAAAAGGTAATGCTATCTGGATATGACCACCCACATATTTGGCAGAGTTAGTCACTATTTCCAGAAATCTCTGATCCTCTCTTGACAATCCAACCTGCTCATCAACTTTGCTCTCAGGAAAGTCGTTCTTGAACTGTTGCTGCCAAAGCTCCTCCAGGCTCACAACAGAAACTCTGTTGACTGTAACTTGTGGATGCTTCTGATCACCTGTAGCTTCACAGTTTCCTGAAAGTGGCCCATTGATGGTCCAGCCAAGCCTCGTCCTTACGGTATATGGTCCTCCATCAACACTACACACCACTTCCAGAGGTTCCAAGGCTTTAGGAATGTTGGTTCCAATCAGAAGCTCGATTCCTGCATTTATTTGAGGCAAGTTTATGTGTTTTAAATGTGCCCATCCTTCAATATCTCCTGGTGTTGTAATATTTCTTTTATGTACAGGCATGGACTCCTGTGTGTATACTTTTGGCAGCTCCAGAAATTCATCACCACAAAAAGCGGCAACCTCCAGTCCTGATAAAGTGTTGCTGCTCACAATTCTTTCTTGGCCCATGGTTCTGAGGAGGATGTTTCCTTTCCTTCCCTCAAGGTGTAGTCTGCGCATCAGACTCTCAGTGCAGAAAACTGCTGTGCTCCCTTGGTCCAAAAAAGCATATGTTGTAATAATGTTGCTTCCTTTCTTTGACTTTACTTGGACAGGTACAATGGGCAGTTTACAATCCTGGTCTCCAGCCCCTGTAAGACCACTCGACACCAATGTGCTCACATGCGGCTGCGTGTTCCTGTCGGTCCTTTCAGAAGGTGAACTTTCTTTGTGCAGGATGGTGGGATGTTTCCGGCTGCATTTGGAACAGGAAATCCTCTTACGGCAATCTTTACTGATGTGTCCTATACACAAGCAGCCAAAACAGATGCCATTTTCCTTTAAGAAGGTTATCTTCTTCTCATGAGCCATTTTTCCCAACTGTGCACATACGTCCAACATGTGTCTTCCTCCACAACAAATACAGACGTTCCTTCCAACCTGATTATTTTTCATTTCCGTTTCCGCAGGCTTAGGTGTACTCTCCACAGCTTGCATAGTGGTGGCAAAGCTTGTTCCTTTATTTCCAGGTCTGCCTTGATACTTGGGTTTACTCATTCCTTTAGTTGGTAAAGAAAGCGGAGAATCTTGAATATTACCGAATACAGGATCAGTTAATATTCTTATTTGCTTCTCCAAAAAGTCTGCAATATCCATAAATTTGGCTCTTCTTTTATGCCTTTCTTGCAGGTCACAAACATGGCTTCTCCATCTGTCCCTAAATTTATACGGCAATTTTTTAATAATGTTCACCATATTAGAAGGCATGTCCAAATCACTCAGATGCTGCACCTCCTCCATTGCATTACAGCATCCCCTGAGGAACAAACTGTAGTTCTGAAGAGCTTTTACTTCCTCTGTTTTAATCGATGGCCATGAAAGTGCCTTGTCCAGATATGCAGCTGCGACCTTCTGTTCATCGCCATAGTGCTCCTTTAACAGTGATTTTGCCTTGCGATAACCACGATCTGAGTTCATTTGTTGACAGCTTCTCACCAATTCCTTTGCATGGCCTCTTGTGTACTGTTCCAAAAAATATAAACGATCACTGTTAATTTTCGTATTGCACTCAACTGCATTCTCGAATGCTTTAATAAATGAATAATATTGAAGTGGATCTCCATCAAAATGAGGTATTTCTCTCTTTGGTAAAGAAAAGACGCTTTGTTGTTGGATTAAGAGTGTTGTTATTTCATTTTGTTTAGTCATTATTCCAATAACATCATTTTGTGGTTCCAGTTCCACCATACCATTTGTATGACAGTCATTTTGTCCATTTGCATCAGATGGGTTTGAAGGAATAACTGAATATTGTCGAGGATGCTTATTTTGAGAAGATTCAGTCAACACTGCTTGTTGCATGACACACTCCTGGGTTTTTTCTTTTCTCCTATTTTGAGTTTCAGCATTAGTCAGTGAATTTTGTCTTGCAGAAATGTGAGGTATAAATTCCAATACATCAACATTAAGAGTTTGTTTAGATCTTTCATTGGAAATGTATGAATTCATTCCATCTGAAACTTTTGAAGATCCTTTTTTGCTTGTTATACTTTGAACTTTAAGGACATTTATTGTTGCCATTTTTTCAGCAATTTCAGTGTCCAACTTTAGCCTTTCCTTTCTTTTACGAAGACGTTCCTCCTCTTCTTCCAGTACATGTTTTTCATCCAATAATTTCTGCTTTATCATTAAAGCTGCCAACTCTGCCTCAGCTTTCATACGAACAGATGAAGTTGATGATCTTGATGAAGAAGTTTTGTGGCTTTCAACATTAGAAACACTATCACTTGGCTTGATATCATCCTCCACTTCTATCTCAGTATTTGATGCAACATTGTTTTCCAATAAATTGATTTGCTTTGGACAAACAGCAGGGTTTTGTTCTCTTTGATTTATCCAGTTTTGAATTTCATTTAAAAACACATTGGTGTATTTCATGATACTTGAAAACCATTCCTCTTGTTTTAATACTTCTTCCTCTGGCACCAAAGGCAACACCTCAACATGTGAACTTGAAGCCTTTTCACACAGTGCCTTTAAATCCACCACATACTGCTTAATTTGAGAAAGATTTTCATTGTGTTGCATTAGCTCTTTCATTTTTTGTATTAGTCCTTTCATTTTATTGACATATATTTTGCATTCATTTTGTAACTTTGCGATTTTATTCAACAATGCCTTTCCAGTCATTTTTCTTTCTCTCTTTCCCCCCAAATCATTAGAGGAACAATCATCACCACCTGTTTGACTCATGACTTTCCCCGTTTCTTTGTTCGATTTTTTTTTTTAATTGTTTTTTATTTTAATCCTCAGTGATCATCCATTAAAACATATCCACTGGAAGCCACAATAGAGTTTGACCATAAAATCCTTTCAACGTAACGGCACTTTAATTGTCCATTTGAACGTCATCCAAGCAGCATAATTAATAAGACGCAGCGCAGACATCAATCCAAGAGCGCAGCCAAAAACGTTGCACATTTAACCAACATTCATTCCATTCAGTGTCTCTTCTTGAAACATCTCAGCGCTAATGCAATGTGGCTTCCTTTTCCACAACCAGACATGCACAGGTATTCTTACCTGCGCTCCTCAGAAATGCGTCAGGTGTGTCGGTGCTGCTGGCTCACTCATTCAGATGCGCTGCACTTACTTGGCGTCTTTCAGGTTCCTTGATTGATTTCTTTGATCCTGCTTGCGGCTTGCTTCTCCAGAATGCCGTTTTTTTGTTGACTAAAAATGTAGCGACTTCCACAGTCGCTAGAGGCCGGGGATGGAGCCCGCCTATTTGCCTGACGCGCTGTCAAGTTTACGCAATAATGCGAAAGGTGGAATTGTTCGCTTGTTTATTAAACTGTTTACAGAGTAATGTCATCTCGCGATTTGGACTCTTCCAATGTCACAAGCTCTAATATGACAAGACAAAACATGTTGTGCAGCGGTCAACAAAAACTACGGCTACCCAGCCCTCCTCTCTGTCAAAATCAAACCCAGTGAATGACAGACTGACAACGCCCTCTTAATGTCACCGCTAGCACCCACGTGACTCCCATTACACATCCCCATAGCAACCAATACAAATGAAAACCCAGTGATCATCAAAAAATTCAATACATTCAATTATGGCTCCTACACAGAAATACAATTATATAGCAGAAATGCTATATTTAGAAAGAAAAATATAATATAGCAGAAATACTACAATATAGCATAATAACAATGATTTACAACAAATACTATGATTGAGCAGAATAGTAATAACTTAAGTGAAAATACTGGAAAAGTAAAATGACAAGCTGAAAAAAAAAAGGAACATGGTTAAGCTCCCTCAAAACTAATTATTGTTCACCTGTGGAAAAAAAGAAATGCAAATACATTTGAAAAAAAAAAACAACAACAAGAAAAACCAATAGATAAACACAAAATCAAATATGGCTACAGAAATGTACAGAGAGAGACACACACACAGGGTCTATGCCAGTCAACCATTCTGAATATATTATATTTTATCCAACAATGAGATGCTGCCCTAAAGAGGGTCTCTCTCTCTCTCTCTCTCTCACACACACACACACACACACACACACACACACACACACACACACACACACACACACACACTCACACACACAGCAGCAGCAAGTGAACAGGGGCTGTTAACAGCATGTTTCTTAGTCAGTCAAACAGCTGTGAGATGTTGAATTTGAATCCACCAATCAGAGAGGTTATGTACTTTTTTCCCACCAAAACTGGTGCACCAAGTGCAGGGTTTTACACACACACACACACACACAGCACAGAGAGACAGGATTTTTGCAGTCTTTTTCTCATATTGAGGATTCCCCTCCAACAAATGGCCATAATTACCTCACCTTAGGGGCTAGAGCGGTCGTTCTTAGACCGCTTTGTTCAGAAGAGATGGGGGAATCGTCAAGTGTTGTGTATTTAAAATAAAAATGTGAATTTTTAGAGATATATGACATGGATGACTGGTTGGCTTACAAGCCGTGAAGGCCTCAATATGCAAATTTAAATGCCTCAGCCCTCAGATATGATTGGCTGGCTGGGAAGCCGTGCAGGCCCTGATTTGTAAATTTGAATGTCTCAGACCTCAGATATGATTGGCTGGCTGGGAAGCCGTGCAGACCCTGATATGCAAATTTAAATGTCTCAGTCCTCACAGAGGATTGGCTGCCTGGGGACCTGGCAGTAATATATAGAAATAGTATGATTAAGCATAAATGCTACATTTAGTAGAAATACTATGTTTTAGCACAAATCCTATAAAAAGCAGAAATACTATATTAGGGGGCCAGCCTTAAGAAAAGCCTCCGTGCTACCTCCCACCTGAGGGAGAGAAAGAAACCAAGTGATTCACATTAAACAAAATTGATAATCTGATGTTGAGGCATTGCTGTTTGAAATTATGACAATATTAAAATGTTTCACTCCGCGCGCACAATTATTTTTGTTTCAATGTGTACATTTAGTTTTAATAGAAACAATGACATGTCAGTCCTGCAACACCAAGCCTGTCTGGGATAGATACATCTGCTGCAGGTTGGATCACCTTGCCATCTTAAAATATCAGCCCTTGATAATTTGCATCTGTTCTCATCAAAAGAGAAATATACAATTCTAAAAACCATACCTTGATGAATTTCATTAGGTGGTGAGCAGCATCTGATGTGCTAATCTTTGAAGACGTCCTTCCCTTAGATGTTGGAGGTAACAAGTGAAGCAGCAAAAGATGGCAGCCGCCTCGCAGTCCCAAACTACAGAATAGAAATTAAGATCATCACAATTACTGTCATTTAAAGGACCACATCAGCCATTTTTTCCACACTATGTAATACCATGATGACATTTTAGACACCTGATAATTTTTCAAATAAGGCAGTTTTCCAGCGCCTTGGTATAAAAATTCATTTCTAGAGACTTAAAATCTTCTGGCCACCAAGTGAAGTACATATCGAGTCATAACAATAGTAAGATTATGTAACTTTTTTTGTGTTCAAACTACATTAAATGTCATTTCAGGTTTAACATGTTTGCAAGCTTGTTTTCATACCATACAGAAATGAACAGAAACCCAATGTGATTTAGAAAATGGACAGCTGTATTCCAATTTGTAGTAAAGGTTTACCAGTATGGTCCAGTGATATATTGTGTTGTGGGAATTAAGCAAATGCTGTAAAGGCATGCAAAATCTACCATTTCCAACTTACACTTACCAGCCTCGTCAGAGTAACGCTGTGCAGAAATGAGCAGCTCATCCAATTCTGTACTCTGAGACAGATTTTTGCAATCTTTGATGATCCTTGGCTTGAAGAATGTTGGCCACTTTGCAAGGAACTTACCAGACACTTCCTCCCCAACAAACAGCATTGTGAAGTCTCGGTCAATCTTAAACACAAAGTGTAACAACAGAAACAACACATTAACAAGAAAACAAACAAAGGAACCACAAAGCTGTCATTAAATCATTTTATGCCTTACCAAGCCAGGTGTATCCAGAAATCTTGGGAAAGGGTCCAGGACAGTAGAAGCTGTGGCAGGTTCTTGAACCACTTTTTGCCTATGTTGAAATGTCACCTTCATGTTGTCTTTGACATGTTTCATGTCAGTTGAGTGCCTCTTTCTTGCATTTATCACCTGACAACGGCCTCACATTTGAACACAAGTTGCAAAGAGTCTTGGGGCTGTCTTGAAAAGCTGACTTTGATTACTTCATCTCTTCTCGGGAACCAGCATATCACCACCTTCCAAGAGTAGAATAAGGTCCAGCATATAACACCATTTCTTTGCAAAATATCTAGCATGTCTAGTCCCTTTAGACTGAGTTAAAATTAATTTTGTTAAGAAAAAACATCCTTGATCCATTTTTAAGTAGTACAAGCTGTATAACATGACTGCAATACAGTATTCTCTCAATTATCGCAGGGATTAGTAGAAACCATATTTCTATTTTATTATTTTTTATATATTTTAAGCCATAATCCCCCCCCCCCCCCACTCACTAACAAACCCTAATATAACCCTGTTATTCATTTTTAGACTAGAAAACGCTTAATTTGCCACGAAAAGATTTAAATCTAAAAAAAAAAAGAAAAAAAAGAAAAATACCTACTGGCTACAGAAATGCGCACTATAATGAAATTCCCACAATTTACAAGATGTAGGGGCCATTATAGTGTAAAAATAGTCTCAGGTTACCCTTAAGCATCCTAGTTCCCCTAAGCCAGGGTCTCAAACTTAAATGAGCTGTCATCTTATTGGAGGGCCACTTCAGTGTTCAAGAAGTAAAAAAGAAAGAAAGAAAGAAAGAAAGAAACCACAAAGAAAACACCCACAAATATTCCTGACGATGTAGCATTTGGTTTGTTCGTTTTTAAATTTCAAATATTGTATAACTAGACAAAACTGCAAATATGAATGCATCCCCCTTCCCTCCCTCACTCTTAACTAACCGATGCCTTTAGAACTACCAAATTAACACAATGGTCCTCTCTTTCTGGTCAGACACTTTGCAGCACTTCTGCTGTAATTTTGTTCATATTTAACAAAATAAAAATGCAGAAATAAGTGTACACATTAGTTTTTGACTCTCACTGAACTAACAAAACCAATCCCTCCGCATGTTTGTACTCTCTTGTTACCTCGGCCAGGTTCGCGGCTCTGAACCGTGGTAATGACACCTCTGGCCAATACGTCGGGTTGTCAGGCTTGTAGCTTTACTGTCAGCGAACACAGTGTACAGTCGAGTCTTAACAGCTTTCTTACAACCAGGCACTCATTTTGGCGGAAGTGGTTATTATTATATTTACATGCTTTCTTCTTCCATTTCTTCTCGGTAACAACTCTTACTTTCTCCCTCTCTCGCGCTCAAACACACAACGGGAGGGGCAGTTCCACGTTCTCCCTGCAGCATGGACTACGCTGCCCATGAGGGCCTGTAACTCTCTGCCCTTATTGCCTTCATATTAAAACATTTTTGGCTAATGACAAAAAAAAGTCACTTTAAGGGCCAAATTGCATTATACTTCATCACCTCACCTGACGTGGGCCGCAAGTGGTAGTGATGTGCGATACCACTGATTTCCTTTCCGATCTGATACCAAGTAATATTCAGGGTGGTATCGACGATACTGATCCGATACTGATACTTTATTGAAAAATGTATTTTATTTATTGTATCTCAAATTATAGCGTCATAATGATGATAGGACATCAGATTACTTGTTCTTATCACTTAATAATCCAGAGTTCATCATATAGAAATAAAAAAACAGAAGTTGTGCGCTATTTGAACACCTTGTCTGTGCAGCACTAAAGGACTCCATGAGAGAGGTCTGTCTCGCCCTAGCAGCACCTGTCCCTCTCCTCCTCTTCAGTTTGTCTCAACATACGCGCCTTATATTCTGTGATATGATTTACTCTGAGGTGTTTGACAAGGTTAGTTATGTTGCCACAACCATACATGCCAACCCTCCCGATTTTTCCAGGAGAATACCGGAGCCACCATTCTCCCGAATTTCCACCTGGACAACAAAATTTAAAAATCATATCGCGGCCCAGCCAATTCCAGTTTCCAACAATGGCGGCAGCTACTTAGTTTTAATATTACTCTTATTTATCTTTCTGGGTCGCAAAAAAACACCTTTTAATATATTTTCAGGTGAGAATGTAGCTGTGTAAACTTCAAATATCTGAGCCGATCGACACATCATTTTCAAACCCCCGCGGTCTTTCGCTACTCGGGTTAAACATCATATATAAGTCACTTTGATAACTTAAAAATGTTATTGTTTGTCTTTTTCAGTGTTTTATTTGTTCGTGAGTAAATCGGTTTGGCTGAGATTAAAGTTATTAGATTAGATTAAATTAAATTTAACTTCATTAATCCATCGGGTGGGTTCCTCCAGGGTTTTTACACAGCTGAATAAACATCAAACAGAAAACTAATTAAAGAAAGTGTGAAAGGGTCGAGAGTTTACTCCAGCGCCCTGTTATATTTTAGATAGCAAGGAGCAGACAGCGGAGTTTCACTCCACCGAGGGAGCTCATGACGTACTACCTGGCTTTCTTTAGACCGCGAAGGCCGGGTCCTCAGGTGGAAGCAGCCTCTGAATTTGGACTCCCCCGCTGTTTCCGGGCCGGCTAATAATAACGGTGACATTTAACGTATTTTATCCCATAAATAAACACTGTAAAATGTATTTATCACCCCCCCAACAGCCCTTTTGAATGTCTCCCTAATTCTGAGTTCTCAAGGTTGGGAAAGTATGGCCACAACACCTCACTTTTTTGCCACATGTATAGCAAACCATGTCTCAGCTGTTTGTGGAGGTAAAATACGTCAGCACAATTACGCTCAGCCATTGTTGTGAGTGCATGCACCAAGGGGCTGCGATACATTTATACAGCCGTATTTCGCACATGACTATGAAAGGCGGAAGAGGAAGTAGTTCCTTTGAATGTAGACAATCCGAATGTTATAGTTTCTTTCCACTGTGTTCCTGTTAATGATAAACTACAAATTTACCCTAAATTACTAAAATATCGATATTTTAATGTGAGAATCGATTCTAGAACATAAATGACTGGTATCGGAGGAATCGATATTTCAGGATCGATCTGCACATCACTAGCAAGTGGCCTCTGGGCTGGGAGTGGCCTCTGGGCCGCGAGTTTGAGACCACTGACCCTAGGGCTTTGGCAGTTTAATTCGAAAATAAATAAAAGGCATTTAATAAAAACTGTGACATATATTAACAAGCAGTGTTGGGGAGTAACGGAATACAGCAGCCTTTCAACGCCTCTCTCTGTCTCTCGCTAGCAAAGTTGACCCACACAACAAAGTAAAGCTAGTTTTTGGCTACAAGCCCGACACAGAACTCACCGTATTAGCCAGAGGTGTCTTTACTATGGTTCAGAGCCGCGGACCTTCAGTAACAGTAATAAATCACAGCAATAGTACATTCATGTAGTTGTAAATGGCATGAAAATATATTAAGTAATCCAAAGTATTCAGAATACGTTACTCTCATTGAGTAACGTAATGGAATACGTTACAGAATACATTTTGGGACATGTATTCTGTATTCTGTAATGGAATACATTTTAAAAGTAACCTTCCCAACACTGTTAACAAGTAATATTCATTACAGTCTGCCAATAGTCAGATTATGCTAAATGAATATTAGGAAAGTAACTGGTACTTTGCAGAGTTCTAGCTAGCAGTAGCCCAGCTTAACAAAAACAGTTAAAATTCAAATATGACACTTAAAGATGATGTATTTTGATATAAATACTATTTCTTATACTAGTTATCATGTTACTTGTTCTAACATCAATCTAAAACTTAATATTTAACCGAATAAAACTTACCGCAGCAGCAAGAAAAAATGGCGACCGAAGATTCTGAAATGCGAAGCTCCACGGGAAATGAAGGTGTGGTCTAATTTAACACCCAGTGTTAAAATGCAGTAACGACTAAAATCCACACTAACACTTTTCAGGAATCAACTGTGTTATTTTAACTCGATTAAGTGTTGAACTAACTCGGAACTCTGTTGAATTCTACTAACACTGTAAAATCAACACTGGCATTTTTGCTGTGTACCTTGTGACGTAGGTAGGTAGTGTCCTTATGAGCATCCTTCCCCTGAATTCAGACACAGCCTTTTATTCCTCTACTCTCTAGAGAAGAGTGAACTCCACCTCACTAGGTCCTCTAACTAGTGATGGGCAGATGAAGCTTCATGAAGCACTGAAGCTTTTCATCCAATTGGTTCACCCCAGCGCAAAGCTTCTTGAAGCTTCATTTGCTCTAGTAGGACATCTACTGGACGTAAAAATATTAGTTGGCATGAATTTGAAGAGTGTGCCATTTTGCACACAGCCTGTAAATGTCAACAACAAAAGGTGTGTGTAAAACATGTATATTGTAGTGATGGCAGTATACTGTGTATATTTATACTGGCAGTATGGAAAATGATCATTTGGAAATTCTTAAAATGGAAATGATCATTTACTGTGAGGTGAGGTGTGGTTGGGGTGTGGACAGTGGTTGTGCTTTTGTAACGTTCAGGTATGGACAGCTACACACTGAGGCTTTGAGCCTCAGTCCTGCCCACATTTTATTCTGTAAAAACTAAATTTTCACTTCTTTTATGACCTTTTTAGTGGGAAGAACATAGCTAGGATTTAACGATTTAACAAATCTTTTAAATTCTTTGTCCTCCACAATGCTAAATGGCTGGGAGTCCTCAATCCTCAGTCCTCAATGAGCTGCAGCGCTAGATGGATTGTCGGAGCATTACGGCTACCGTAGTCTGGAGCCTCGCGGAGTGATACGTATTGTGCTTCAACGTAATATTACCGTATTGTGTGTGTATAAGGGCCATAAAGAGGATTTCAAACTCAAGGTTGTTAGTCACGCAGTAGAAGTTGGGAACAGAGCAGCTGAGAAATCTGTCTTTGTTATTATTAGGGCTGGGTATCGTCACTGATTTTTAGAATCGATTCAATTCCGATTCACAAGGTCCAGAATCGATTCGATCCACGATTCGATTTAATTCGATTCGATTCGATTCACTTCGATTTGAATATGGGAAATTTTGACAGTCAGAAATATTATAATTCTGATTAGTACGTTTACATATTTTTGTATCTATAAAAAGGAAGCTGACACACGCAAGACTTTATCAGAGGTGTGAGCGTCACAGCAGATGCCTTTGTGTCAAAGTAGCTGAAGATAAAACACAGAAACACATGAAGGTGATTTTTCCTGGCCTGGGATTTTATAAAAATATTCTGCAGTACATCAAAAACGAAAGAAAACCATTAATCAACACATGAACATTACCTCTGAAGTTACAGCGGTTTTATTAGAGACACGGCTAAGCATTTTGCATTTTGCATAATTTTAAAAAGTTTAAATTTGTTCAGCATTGAACAGCAGAAATTAGGTTTTCTTTTCGGAAGTATATAAAACAGAAAAAAAAAAAGTCGGCCGATAGCGCTGTAAACAACGGTAGACTTGTGTAACAAGCAAGCGAATGAGAGAGAGAGAGAGAGAGAGAGAGAGAGAAAGTAAGAGTGAATACTTGACGATGTTTTTGTGAAGCGTAGTTTGGATCCTCTTTTGCTGCTGGTTCGGTCAATATTGTTTGGAGAGACATCAAACTAACAGCTTTAGAATCAGCGCATAAAGGGCGTGAACACAAAGCGCAGACCCGCCGTCAGATCAGAATCAGCGGGCTGTCGGCTTTCAGCCCAAACTGTGAGAAATTCGACATCTAACTGATTCTGATCCGCGGGCTGCGCTGTGTGTTTAAGTCTTTGTGCAGAATCCGTGTTCCTGCTCTCATTTACTGTTTTAGCTGTTTGGTGGTTGTTGAAATTTTGTGAGATTTCACCTGAGATTCTGGCATTTCGGGCAAAATAAATTTATATTAAAAAATCGATTCAGGATTTTAATGAATCGATTTTACGTAATCCAAGCCAGAATCGATTTTAATCGATAAATCGATTATAAAAACCCACCCCTAGTTATTATGCTCAGCGAGTGTTAGTTTACATTTTGACTGCACAATTATGAGCTTTTTGTTATGCACAAAAACAACATTGTTTTCTTTTATTTATGGAGCATGATTATTTAATAAATGCTGATAATTTATTTTTGAGTAATTTCTTCATGTAAATCTATGCTGTATGTAAATAAAAATGCCTGTGTGACATCTGGGACACAGTGTGACTAAGAACTCTCTTTTTGTTCTTAACTTATGGCTTTAAAAAAATATCAAGATATATATCTTATATTGCCACCCAGCTAAAAAATATCGAGATATGAATTTTGGGTCATATCGCCCAGCCCTAGTATGCTGTAATCGTACTGGGCAATTAGTGATACAAAAAAACCTGTTTTATCCTGTGAATAAAAGTATACGTTTTTGTCAATGTACCATGGTAATAAATGAAGCGAAACGCAATATTGTGTCAGGACAATTCACTATTTATGCACAATAAACAAAGGAGCATAGCACGACCATTTCTGTTCAGCGCCAGACTTGCTTGTAACCTATATCACCAATTATGTTATGAAAAATGACGTATTAACTACTACAAAACACTGACCTTTGTGGAAATGTTTGGAGCAGACTAACATGTGAGCTGGAGTGTTCTGGGACGTTATATTTGGTCTTTGAATGGCTGCAATCCAGGCCATCCGTCGGCTCTTTTTACTTCAGAAACATGGCTCGAATAATTTCTCTTCAACGACCAAGGTTATTATCGTTAACGAAAACTAACGAAATAACGAAAACTAGAAGTGAAAAAACATTTTCGTTAACGGAAATAAAAATAAAAACAAAAAAAGGAAAACTAACTAAAACTGGAATGAGTGTTCACAAAACTAACTAAAATTAACTGAATTTATAGCAAAAATGTGTTTAGTTTTCATTGATGTATGCATGTCATACAATAGTCAAGGGTGAAAATGAAGTTTAGTTTCCAGATTTTTTTCTTGCTGTGTCTCATTATGCCAGCAGGTGGCAAGTACGTTAGTCGAGTCGTCTGTGTTGCTGCTCCATCCACGCGCAGAATCATGTCAGGAAAAGTCGGAAGAAAGCGCCAGAGTCCAATTTGGGATTACTTTGAATATGACTGTGTTTTGGATAAAGCAAGTGTCTTGTAGTGGAAACAGACAAATTATGAGGGACATTTCTAAAGGGAAAAAAATCCCACAAACCTTAAAGTGCACTTGAAAAGCTCACACAAGAAGGCTAACCTAGCTTACCTTGAGAAGGTAAGGGAGCACACTCAACCCTCATCCCCAGAAAACAGAAGCTAACCCCAGGCAAGGCAGCGTGATGCATCCCGAGACAACAGGACTGGGATATATGATATGATATGTTTTTTATTGATTAGCATTCAAATATCTCAGTGAAGACAGAACAAAGATCTACCACAAAGCAAGAAAGCATGAGACAAGGCTAATCAAAAGGTATTGGCTGAAGCATTTGCTTATTACGCCAACCCTTTTAACAAAAGATCTTTTAGCATGCAGCTCCTGTACACAGGGCTCGAAGCAAATAATAAAACAAAGCAAAAACAAAACAAACAAACAAACAAACAAGAAAAAAACAAAAAAACAAAAAACTACACAACTGTGTGAGTCAATTACCTTCAAAAAGTTTATCAATTCACTTGAACCAAAATTATGAACACCCGGTGCTGCAAGAGTTAATAGTCTCACTGGGGCCAAGATATACGTTTTATAGTTGCCTGGTATCAATGGTTGTTCATCTGCCTTTATTTAAAAACCCATAGGTGGGAATGTGAGTTGTCTGTCTCTGCATGTTAGCCCTGCGACAGACAGGCAACCTGTCCAGGGTGCAGGGTATGGTAGCTGGAATAGCAACATACCCAAGGATAAGCAGAAGAGAATGACTGATATGATGAAACTGGGATTTTGTTACACTTAATTATTGCAAACACAACTAAAACTATAACTGAAACTAATCAAAACTAAACTGAAACTAAGGATTTTCAAAAAATAAAAACTAAACTAGCAAACAATTGGTAAAAACTAATTAAAACTGATATAAAATTGAAAATCTGAAGTCAAAACTAAATAAAAATAAAAACTAATGAAAATTGCAAAACTATTAATACCCTGTCAACGACATAATCCGATAAAAAAAAAACAACGATCTCTTTACCCGTCGGCTTCCCGTGGCTGTCATGCGACCGGCTATTGCAGTTAATAATATAACCGCTTCTTGACAGTTTTTTGTGTTTCTTTTTATCGCTGTGTAACTGATTTCAATTGAAAGCCTGCGTGCGCTAGTACCTCTTGCCACGAGTTCCCAGAATCCTTTGTGGTTTTACCCTTGAATGACGTCACATTTTCAATCTCCACGTTACATCATGACCTTCACAGGCCCACTAAATGCGTCTGCCTTACCCGTGCCAAAACCGCGAACATCCAAAAACCACCGGTATATATTTAATCTTTATATCACACAGCTTTATTCTTTAATTAATGTCAGTTTTTCCAATTGATTTGCATATTCGATTTTAAACTGTTGTTTTAGGCATTTTACTATCGATGAAAAAAACCAGGCAGTCATTGTAGAGCCCATTTCGGGGTCCTTGAGCGGTGCATGGTGCAACATGTGTTGGATAATTCGAGAAGAAGCTTCGCAGTTCTTTTGCCGTTGCAGTCCAGAGGCGAGCAGTCTTGTCGGAGCTTAGCTCTATGCGGTTTTCTGAGGAGACGCTGCGTTAAAGTCTGAAGAGGCTTGAAAAGCTGAAATATTTTAGCATTCCTTCGCTGCCGAACTATCTGAAGAGTGTGCTTTGACTTAAAACGCTGTAGTTTAAAATCGAAGTTAGCAAGCCTGTTAGCTGAGTTGTGAAAATGTTGAGCGTCGCCCGAAGCGTTTCAAGGACTCTTCCCACGAGGAGTAACATCAGAAGCGTTTCGTCCTTGATTAAAAAGGTAAATGTCAAACAGTTAAGTAGATGTATGAGCGTTGCATTACGATGTGGCCATTAGCTTCCTAGCTTTAGATGCTAACAGCGTAAGCTTGAGGACAGCATATTTAGTCGTGGTTGGATCATTACTGTGTCACTAACAATGAGCACAATCCAGCAGACACTGTAATAAATGTGTGTCACGAGAAGAGATGTGCAATAGCAACATAGTATTGAGCCGCCGCTCTAGCATTCGATGTGCTGGTGTGTTTCATATCTGTGGGGCTAAGCTAACGCGTGCTAGCTCACTTCATTTGATACCGGACCTACCTGGCAGCTGTTTTTCAAAGAGCGGTCATTAGAGAAGCAAGTACTACTTGCTTCGTCATCTACTTAAATATTTTACTTTGGTGTGTGAGTTTTAATGTTCGTTTTGAGCTGGTTCCAAGGCTGTAGCAGAGCTGTGGGTCTGTGACCTTCGGTGAGGCGTCCCCTCCTCCAGCACGCTGCTCCACAGTTTAAGTAACGCATTTCGAGCTCGATCTTCTACAGGCTTCGCTTAGCTGGATCCCACTATTAAGAATGGTTTCTTGTCACATGTGCTTGTTTGTGACTCCGATAATGTTATCTATGCTTTGGTTCTTCCAATTTTCATCATCCTGTTTTTTTTTAAAGTATACTTGGATCTTTCCTTTTGAGGTTCAAAATGTCGAATTTTGTGAGTTCATCGCAAATATTTTGTCTGAGTTAACAGCTGTGTAACTGCTTTGTTCTGTATTATCAGGCATGCTGGACCGGCTTCCAACCAGATGCTCTTAGAGCCCTCTCCAGGAGAGACTATGCGTGAGTATCGACATTAAAGTGCCTGCATTATATGAACGTGCACTAACAGCATGACGTTGGTGCTGGTTTGGCAATTTTTGTTTGTCTTTTAGAGGTAAAACTATACATTCACTTCCTAATGGCTGTGATTCATATTCGCAATTTAAAAGACCTTTTTTGTCACCAAACAGAATGCCATATTCTGTATTGGTATTTCTAAATAGAAGTCTGAGAAATTTGGATCTTTTGATGTAAACATGAGGTCTGCTGAGTTTGTCACAATCAGTGTATGTGCTGCAGGTCTGAAGCCGTCAAAGGTGCAGTCATTGGGATTGACCTGGGAACCACAAACTCATGTGTTGCAGTCATGGAGGGCAAACAGGCCAAGGTGATGCTTTAGATGATTCACATGTTTGTTTGTTTGTTTAAGCCCCTATCTGTAATCTAGCAGTATCTATGGAAATGGAACCCACCCTGAGTGCTGATACTAGAGAACTTCTAAGCGGGTAAACTAAATGTTGTGTTAATTAACTCAATGGAAGTTTGTTACTGTACATGTAAGTAAACCAGAACAGGAAAAAAAAATCAGACTGGCCAAATAGATGGGATCGTAGACACTGATGCAGCATTACTCAAGAGCCTTACTGCCCCAGGATATGATTAATAACAAAAGTTAAACATCAGATCAGTGCATCCCTGGTAAAGAAATGGGTAACTTTGTGTAACCGGAATCCAAAGTTTTTTTTTTTTTTCTCTGTAGTTTTTCTACTGTTTTGAGAAAAAAAACTAAAAAATATTAACACTCATTAATTGAGGTTTTTTGGTTCTTGGTCTTTTTTTCTCTTCTACCTCCAACTTTAAAAACTGGGGTTGATTGATGAATCTGATGAAACAATGATTCCTCCAATCTAAATGTTTTCTTATTTATATTCAGGTGCTGGAGAACGCAGAGGGAGCGAGGACAACTCCTTCAGTCATTGCTTTCACAGCAGATGGGGAGCGTCTGGTGGGCATGCCTGCTAAACGCCAGGCTGTTACCAACCCTCAGAACACATTGTATGCTACCAAAAGACTGATTGGACGGCGCTTTGAAGACCCAGAGGTCCAGAAAGATCTGTGAGTTAATTTCTGGCCTTTTAAAAGATTCCGGGGTGGCTGTAGCTCAGGAGGTAGAGCAGGTCACCTACTGATCGGAAGGTTGGAGATTCGATCCCAGGCTCCTCCAGTCTGCATGCCAAGTATCCTTGGGCAAGATACTAACACCAAGTTGCTCTCCGATGCATCCATCGGAGTATGAATGTGTGTGCGTGTAGTTAGAAATCACTCAGTATAGAGGTAGCAGGACTCGCAAAATCGCTAGCCCGACGTCCCGGGGCTAGCGATTTTTCCAGTCGGGCTACCAAAACCTATCTCTGCCCTGCCCGTCGGGCTATCGTAGGAAGGAAAAATATATGTCAATGCTTTTGCATTCTTTCGGAAATGTAGCTGGGTAATTATGTCATTGGCATCGCTGAGCCACTGTCAATATGTGACATATTGAAATCGCGTTTGAATTTGCGCTTGTTTTTTGCTTTCACTTTGCAATCGCGCGAACTGTGTATAGAGAGCGACAGTACTGATTGGTGAGTGACGATAATTTGCGCACCAATTCCTCTGACATCGTCTTATCAATCGTTAGCTTACTATGCAAACATGACAAGTGAAATCTCCCGCAGCAAGCTTAAACATGTGAGAGGTTGATCGCGCAGAGAATCGCTGAGCGTTATGCGAGTGTCTGTGTAAAAGCAGCAGGATATATATTTTAGTTCTGCTGAGCCAAATAAGACAGGTCTGGGTGAAGAAGTGACCACAAAACTGAAAAGTTATGACAAATCAGACTATAAGGCAAAAAGAAAGTGCAGCTTTATGGTTTCATGGACAAAAGAATTTCTGTGGCTGCAATATGACGAGCTAAATAACCAGGGCTGCACATAAGTGGTCCGCAGGTGTGCATTCGCTGTCAAAATAACAAACGCGCACAAGATAAGCAGTTGCAACGCATGTTTGCGTACATAAGATTTTCTGGAGGAGGACAGACATTTGTTTAGAACTCTTAAAGATGTCGAAGAAGCAAGCTCCTTTAAGCAATTGCTTTGGTTTTCCTCCACCTCCAAAGAAATGTCAGAAGGAGTCCGAACCACAAAAAAAGCACGTATTCTCGGAAAAGTGGTTGCAGGAGGTGAGCTGGCTTCAAACAAATGATGAACGCACAGAGATGTGGTGCAGAATGTGCCGTGAAACTCTAGCGGACAAAAACAGTGCCTTTTATATGGACGCAAACGCGCTTTGCAACTTCTTATCTGGTGCGCGTCTTTTATTTTGACAGCGAATGCGCACATGCGGACCACTTATGTGCACCCGTGTAAATAACATAATGTTCTGCCGGTTGTGTTGTTGGCTTTCCCTTGATTTCTGAGTCGACAAGCGCCTTTGTTACTGGGACCAGTCATTTTAAGAAAGGCCTCCATTAGAACCCATGAGAAATGCAAGAAATGCATTATTGCTCAGTCTGCAATATCTTTCCCAGAACAAACACCAATTGCAAATAACAAACTAAAAATAAACCTGAAAATCAGTTTAAAACAGCGTACTATGTTGCAAAGAGTGAACTACCACTGGAAAAATTTAGCAGTCTTTGCAAACTTCAAAAAAGCAAATGGCCTAGATCTTGGTTCCACTTGCCTCTTACCCGTGACTTCAGTGGAAATGTCAGATTCAGGATCTGACACAGACTGATTCATGTCCTACACAGTTCTTACAAGTTCATAGAAATTTCTGTTCAATTAGAACCAAGTATTTGAGTTGATGATTGTAATTTTTATACAATGTTGTAATTTGTTTTTCAACAATTTTTTGATTAATATTTTGTTTCCTTTACAACATTATACTTTAATGTATAATATTGTAAAGGAAACAAAACATCAATCAAAAAATTGTTCTCTGTTTTTTTTATTCGGGCTACTTAAGTTTATTTTGGGCTACCAAAAACTGAAGAGTCCCTGCCCGAAGGGCTACCAGGGATTTTGAAATTTTGCGAGCCCTGGGTAGTGCTTGTGAGAATGGGTGTGACTGGGTGAATGTGGCGTGTTGTATAGAGCGCTTTGAGTACTCCGGGAGAGTAGAAAAGCGCTATATAAGAATCAGTCCATTTACCATTCTCAATTATTGCATTTAAATCTCAATCCGAGGTTTATTTTTTTAAATGTTGGATATAATGAAAGAAATAAACTTAGCTGGGTAAAAAAATGACCTTTTTTCCATCAACAGGAAGAATGTTCCCTACAAAATTGTGCGTGCATCAAATGGTGATGCTTGGGTTGAGGCTCATGGCAAAATGTACTCCCCTAGCCAGGCAGGAGCCTTTGTTCTTATGAAGATGAAAGAGACTGCAGGTATAGTTGTGCAGACAGTCAAAAGATAATTTAAATGTTTTGCACATGTGAGCATTAGTTTTGCTTCATATTCATATGTTGTAGAGAGCTACCTGGGAAGCACGGTGAAGAATGCTGTGGTCACTGTTCCAGCCTACTTCAATGACTCTCAGAGACAGGTATGCACACACAGGCTTTCTATTGAAGGAAACGTTGCTAAACGTTTTCGCACGAGCACCAAAATATGAATGTTTAAAAGCTGATGTCAGGCCTCCACCAGGGTCTTTTAAGAAAAGCTCAGCTTTTGAGAAGTGAATTGTTTTCCTGCTGTGACACTGAGAAGATTCAGGGGTTACTAACTGTAGCAGACTGTATCATGTTTCCACTAGAGTGGAGCAACTTGCAATACCTTCAACTGCTTTAAAGACGATTACTTAAATCTATTTAAACCTCCAAAAACATGTTTAACTGATGCATACATAAAGTATAGTTTTAAATTCAGTTAGAATGTGATTTATAAATTGTATTGTCCCTATGATACTGATGTTTTATCCCCTCCACAGATTTGTATTATGCAGTATGCCTTCATTGTTTAACTGATGCTATTTTTGGACCATAAAAACAATTCAGACATCCAGACAGGAGAGCACCGAATCACTGTTAAGCCAATTCACACAGGATAGAATAATTTGGCCAAGTTCATGTTCAAATCACCAACCTGATTTATAATCAATATATATATTTTAAGGTATAGTGTAATTCATCATATACTTTCTTTTTATACTTTCTTTTTTTTCCAAAACCCCCCCCCCCCCCCCCTTTTTTTTTTTTAAACTGCTCGAAGTTTTTGATAAGACTAATCTACCTCAGTCTCAGAGCAGTTAAGGTGATATGTAGATGTCAGATAATTAGCTTCTGTGTCCTTGTTGCTGCTTTGGAATGCACTTGATGATTGAAGTAACAATTCATCTTCGATACTTGTGTCAACTTGTTTCTTTGACAGGCCACCAAAGATGCTGGGCAGATCGCTGGTCTGAGCGTCCTGCGTGTAATTAACGAGCCAACTGCTGCTGCTCTGGCCTATGGCCTGGACAAGACCCAAGATAAGATGTGTGTAGATGAGAAAAAACCTTCTGATGTTTACTGCTATGCTTAGGAGTATCAGTACTTGCTAAGAAAGATGATAGATGATCCTGTACATAGAAGAATACAACTACTCGCTCTGTTGTTGTGTTAACCTGTATGAATGTGTTTCCAGTATTGCTGTGTATGATCTAGGTGGAGGTACGTTTGACATCTCAATCCTGGAGATCCAGAAGGGAGTTTTTGAGGTGAAGTCCACCAATGGTGACACCTTCCTTGGAGGAGAGGACTTTGATCAGCACCTCCTCAGACACATTGTCAAGGAGTTCAAGAGAGAGGTGGGTATTCTAACAGTCTTTAAGCCTTGATCTATTTGTGAAGTTTTGCGTTTTCAACCTGCGCTGTTTCTTTTCAGTCTGGTGTAGACCTGACGAAGGACAACATGGCTCTTCAGAGAGTCAGAGAGGCTGCGGAGAAGGCAAAGTGTGAGCTGTCCTCTTCACTGCAGGTACTCCTAGCTTTTATCCTCATGGGAAGCTAATGAATTTGTGTAGTTGTATAAAAAGGTGACACTGAATGGCTGATGTGTCACAGGTGCTTTAGGGTGTTTTGATTTTGGTTGTACTGCTTGTCATCACATGTCTCAGTGCATGTTGTGTGCCAGCTCTCAGTCAGCTGTCCAGATAATCTGTGTCTGGCTCAGTGTTACAGTGCTGGTAGATGAAACTCCTGTTTTTTGCTTCAGTGCAGCAGGTTCTGTTTTAGAATCTGCTGCTGCTGTGCAGCTACAGGACTTGGCCCAGTGAGAGTGGACTGTCCTGATTCTGACCGCAGGCCAGGCCTAGTACAGGGTCACACAAAATGAACCACAGTGCTGAGTTAAAAGCATTTTGTAACTGTTTAAATACTCAGTGATTGTCCTTCTGTTTTACAGACTGACATCAACCTCCCCTACCTGACTATGGATGCCTCCGGTCCTAAACATCTTAACATGAAGCTAACCCGTGCTCAGTTTGAAGGTATTGTTGCTGACCTTATCCGCCGCACCGTGTCTCCTTGCCAGAAGGCCATGCAGGATGCTGAAGTGTCCAAGGGAGACATCGGAGAGGTGCTGCTGGTGGGAGGCATGACACGCATGCCCAAGGTACACAAGACAGATGTTTAAAACCACCAAAGTGCATGAAATAACTCAGGGTGCACATACTTTATACTTGTGGGACTAGATGGAGTAAACGAGTAAGTTCTGCAGCTTCCATGGCAACGAATAGTTAACAGTAGACAAAGTGGTACACACCACAAATGTGTGGTCTGGTTTGGGGACATAATGACATTTACAGTGGCTTGCAAAAGTATTTGGCCCCTTGAACCTTTCCACATTTTGACACATTACAGCCTCAAACATCAATCAATTTTATTAGAATTCCACATAAAAGACCAATACAAAGTGGTGTACACGTGAGAAGTGGAACGAAAATCATACATGATTCCAAACATTTTTTTACAAATAAATAACTGAAAAGTGGGGTGTGCATAATTATTCAGCCCCCTGAGTCAATACTTTGTAGAACCACCTTTTGCTTCAATTACAGCTGCCAGTCTTTTAGGGTATGTCTCTACCAGCTTTGCACATCTACAGACTGAAATCCTTGCCCATTCTTCTTTGCAAAACAGCTCCAGCTCAGTCAGATTAGATGGACAGCATTTGTGAACAGCAGTTTTCAGATCTTGCCACAGATTCTCGATTGGATTTAGATCTGGACTTTGACTGGGCCATTCTAACACATGGATATGTTTTGTTTTAAACCATTCCATTGTCCATTCCGGCTTTATGTTTAGGGTTGTTGTCCTGCTGGAAGGTGAACGTCCGCCCCAGTCTCAAGTCTTTTGCAGACTCCAAGAGGTTTTCTTCCAAGATTGCCCTGTATTTGGCTCCATCCATCTTCCCATCAACACTGACCAGCTTCCCTGTCCCTGCTGAAGAGAAGCACCCCCAGAGCATGATGCTGCCACCACCATATTTGACAGTGGGGATGGTGTGTTCAGAGTGATGTGCAGTGTTAGTTTTCCGCCACACATAGCGTTTTGCCAGAGCACCTTCTTCCACGTTTGCTGTGTCCCCCACATGGCTTGTGGCAAACTGCAAACGGGACTTCTTATGGTTTTCTGTTAACAATGGCTTTCTTCTTGCCACTCTTCCATAAAGGCCAACTTTGTGCAGTGCACGACTAATAGTTGTCCTATGGACAGATTCCCCCACCTGAGCTGTAGATCTCTGCAGCTCGTCCAGAGTCACCATGGGCCTCTTGGCTGCATTTCTGATCAGCGCTCTCCTTGTTCGGCCTGTGAGTTTAGGTGGACGGCCTTGTCTTGGTAGGTTTACAGTTGTGCCATACTCCTTTCATTTCTGAATGATCGCTTGAACAGTGCTCCATGGGATGTTCAAGGCTTGGGAAATGTTTTTGTAACCTAAGCCTGCTTTAAATTTCTTAATAACTTTATCCCTGACCTGTCTGGTGTGTTCTTTGGACTTCATGGTGTTGTTGCTCCCAATATTCTCTTAGACAACCTCTGAGGCCGTCACAGAGCAGCTGTATTTGTACTAGGGCTGCAACAAACGATTATTTTGATAGTCGACTAGTCACAGATTATTTTTGTGATTAGTCGACTAATCAGATCATGCATCCATTGGAGTAAAACGTACAGCTTATTGCACCAGCATGCATCTACTCTTATGTAACTATCATTAGCTTACAGTTTTAAGTGTTTAAGGTATGTGCTAACCAGTGTTGGGACTAACGCGTTATTAAGTAACGCGTTACAGTAACTACGTTATTATTGTGGTAACGGGCACGGTAACTAGTTATTATGCCAAAATCAGGAACGCGTTACTCGTTACTGGGATTTAGATAGGGTCGTTACTCGTTACTTCGTGTGGTGGCTATCGCGGAGCTTCCACAGATTCAGTAACATTAGCAAGTGGTGGAAGCCAGCAGGTGGAGGAGAAGGAAAAGAGACCCGAGGCGGCCGCCGGTCCAAGTGTGAACTGAACTTCAGGTAAGAAGTTATGACCTGCAGTCTATCTGGGTCAGATAGAAACCAAGTTTAGGTGGAGTTTATTTTCGTTATTCTGACTTTTTCCCTACTGCGTACTAGCTAGCATGACGGAGTTTCTATACAGCTGGGTGGGTGCTATGATGTTACTGATGTTGAACTTTATTTTGTTCATAAGTTATTAGAGTTGCCAACCGTCCCGTCTGGTATTCAGAGAAAATATTACGCGTTTCTTATTGAGGTGAAAAGGAACAGTTTGTCCCGTAATTCGGCTACATTGAAAAAGGCACAAAGCTGGAGTTATTCTGTGTTTGCTGCACAGCTGCCTCTTCTTCTTTCATTCTCCCACCTCCCTCTCCTGTTTCTACTTCCATCATGAAAACTGATCAATGATCAGCTGATCGGCATTCTTGTTTGTTTATCGCCCACTTTGCGCCAGAAAGAGGAAACCAGCCGATGTCGCCCTAAACAACAGCAGCACCTTTAAGCTTGATCAGCTGTTGTTAGAATTTATTTAATATTAATTTCTAATATCAGCTGATGTTTGCTGGAGCCACAGCTGCAAAAAAGCTGATGGGCATTATATCGGTTTGGTTATCTGGTGAGAGGGAAACATGAAGATGAAACCAGGAGATGTCCTCACTGAATCATCAGAGCTGAACAGGTGATGGAGAATGAGTTGAAAGGAAGTTATGAACTGTTTCTGAGAGACAAATAACCCCAGGATCCTTTTTTAGGTAGCTGACAGCTGGTAACTGTGCAGGTGCGGATCTAGCAAAGTTTTGCCAGGGGGGCCAGGTAGAGCATTAACAGGGAGAGGGGGGCACAAAGGAAATACTTTTCTTTCTTATTCTCATTTAAAATGTCTAGCTTTTAAAAAATAATTATCTGAATCTTGCAACAAACGATTGATAGATTGATGCATATATACCATCAAAACAGTGGACATCACTGTCACAACAGCGTTTGTTTTCATTCAAAGGCTTTATGATTTTTCCTATAATGTCAGGCCGGTCTCTAGTCAAAATGCCCGGGCCAATTTTTTGTCCCAGTCCAGCCCTGTATGCAGCTCATCTGTAGTCTGGTGTTACCTACATCTTCCTATTCAGAAGGCAGAATTTCCGAGTTCTGAGTACAATCAAAGCACCACGACTGCAGTTTTTGTGTTGGATGTAAAAGGCGCACATGATGCTGTGACGTAGGCTAGAATCATGGCAGCAGTCAATGACGGTCCAGGCGTGGGATTTCTCTCGTGGAAATATGCACATTATTATTATTTTTTCTATTGGTAGGTGGCACAGTGCACTTGTGGCAAGTAAGCAAGCTAGAAGACTGCCAAAGTTATGGAAGCAACACATCAACAAGAGAATTCTGAGTAAAACCAAAGTTACTTTCCCTAGTAACTAGTTACTTTGAAAGTAACGAGTAACTTGAAGTAACTGAGTTACTTTTAATAGAAGTAACTAGTAATGTAACTAAGTTTCTATTTTAAAGTAACTTACCCAACACTGGTGCTAACTAAAAATAAAGACATGGTGATAGTTTATTAAATTTTAATGAAATTTGCAGATTGTTTCGGTGAAGTTGAATAAACTCCTTGCTATCTAAAATATAACAGGACACCGGAGTATATTCTCGAGCATCTCACACTTCTGATAATCAGTTGTCTTCTTGACGTTTATTCAGGTGTGTAAAAACTAAAACTTCAATCTCAGGCTATGTCCACACGTACACGGGTATTTTTGAAAACTGAGATTTTCCGTTTTCGTTTTAAAAACTAATCCCGTCCACATATAAAGGCAGAAATGAAGGAAAACGCTGCTAGGAACATGCCAAAGCAGCAGGTGGCACTATATTCCTAACCGTGTAGAAATGTTGGCCAATCAGAAGTCTAGAAGCCTCGGTGGGAAATGGTAGACAAAGCTGGGGCATAGAAGCAGAATCGAGTCGTATGTGTGGTGGGACAGTAACTGTGTGTGTATATGTAAGCATTTAAACACTGCAGAGAGTACAATTAACAGTAACAGTATTGTAGAAATTAATTTCACCGAAACAATAACGTGGCGCACAGTGTGACGTCAAAAAAGGCGCACATCTTTGACGCTGCGTTTTCTCCGTTTTTCTCGTCCACACGTAAATGCAAAAATGGAGTTTTAGAAAATATCCACCCTGGCCGGAGTTTTTAGAAATCTCAGTTTTCAGTGACCGAAAACGCCGTTGACGTGTGGACAAAGGTGCAAACGCATAGAAAAAGCTGCGTTTTCAAAAATACCCGGGTACGTGTGGACAAAGCCTAAGCCAAACCGATTTACTCAGGAACAAATAAAATACTAAAAAAAGCCAAACAAGAACATTTTTAAGTTATCTAAGTGACTTATATATGTTTAACCTGAGTAGCAAAAGACGGCAGTGGGTTTGGAAAAGATTTGCCGGGAGTCCGGTGTTCTCACCGGCTCTAGTGAGCCTTGCCCCCGGCTAGCTATCGAGCTAGTGGGTAACAGACGTCTCCGAAAACGTTGGAGCGCTTTTGAAAATATGTGGTGTCTTGATAAACTGAGCAGATATTTGAGGTTTATACAGTTACATTCTCACCTGAAAATATGTTAAACGCAGTGCTGCAATCTTTTGTTTCAGTCCGTTATTACACTCTTAAATCCTACTACTTATTCCTGCGTCTTTTGTGATCTTACAAAGCTTCAAACAACGTGTCGACTATTAAATCAGTCATCGACGATTTTGATAGTCGACGTAATCGTGACTAGTCGACTAATTGTGGCAGCCCTAATTTGTACTGACATTAGATTACACACAGGTGCACTCTATTTAGTCATTAGCACTCATCAGGCAATGTCTATGGGCAACTGACTGCACTCAGACCAGAGGGGGCTGAATAATTACGCACACACCACTTTTCAGTTATTTATTTGTAAAAAATGTTTGGAATCATGTATGATTTTTGTTCCACTTCTCAAGTGTACACCACTTTGTGTTGGTCTTTCACGTGGAATTCCAATAAAATTGATTCATGTTTGAGGCTGTAATGTGACAAAATGTGGAAAAGTTCAAGGGGGCTGAATACTTCTGCAAACCACTGTATACATTGCAAACAGGTGTATTTTTTTTCTTAGTTGAGCTAACATGCAGTGCACTTTAGTGTTCGGCAGCTTGACAGTTGAATTGTTGGCTCATTACCGGCTCATTAACTTTGACGTGATCTCTATCTGCACAACCCTAGTGCACAGACAATAAGAAGAACATAGATTTGTACAGTGCCTTTACAAAAGAGTAAATAAACAACTTTTTCTGCATTTTGAATATGATTTTTATAATGCTGATTTTAATGCATGCATAACTCATAATTAACACCCCCCACCACATCCGCCCTGCAGGTTCAGCAGACAGTCCAGGATCTGTTTGGCCGAGCCCCCAGCAAGTCTGTGAACCCTGATGAAGCTGTTGCTATTGGAGCAGCCATCCAGGGTGGCGTTCTGGCTGGCGATGTAACCGATGTGCTGCTTTTGGATGTGACTCCACTGTCGCTGGGTATCGAGACTCTGGGTGGTGTCTTTACCAAACTCATCAACAGGAACACCACAATTCCCACCAAGAAGAGCCAGGTATTTAAAGCAGGACTGCAGTCCCACAGTCTCAGTGAAGCCCCATGTGATCTACAGTGTCACATGTTCCCCTCCAGGTGTTCTCCACAGCAGCTGATGGACAGACTCAAGTGGAGATCAAAGTGTGCCAGGGTGAGAGAGAAATGGCGACAGACAACAAGTTGCTGGGTCAGTTTACTCTGGTAGGAATCCCTCCAGCCCCTCGCGGAGTCCCTCAGATCGAGGTCACATTTGACATCGATGCCAACGGCATCGTCCATGTGTCGGCCAAGGACAAAGGCACAGGCCGCGAGCAGCAGAGTAAGTGCACACAGTAAACCAGTCTGAAAGCTGAGAACTTTGGTTTTTTTTTCCCCCACTGTGTTAGCAAGTCAAGCTAAAAGACATTTCAAATTGCTGAAAATAATCTGCATTTTTAGATAAATATTAACACTTAACTTGGTTTACTTTTACAGTTGTTGCTAAGACAGACTAGATAGGGAGGTTAATATTTATGCATGTTGCTGTAATCACTTGGCCCTTAGTCTTGTTTCAGAAAACTGTTTTGTTTTTTTGTTTTTTTTCCCTGCATTACGACTTGGTTTGAATTGGTGTCTGTAAAAGTCAAAGTGCATATATAAATATCTCATTTCCTCCTTTACAGTTGTGATCCAGTCATCAGGAGGTCTCAGTAAAGATGACATTGAGAATATGATCAAGAATGCTGAGAAGTATGCAGAGGAGGACCGGAGGAGGAAGGTAACAGTCAAACTGTAAAGACAAAAGTCGGGGTGAAATCTCACTGTCTTGATTGATGGGCACTTTATTGTCAACATAACTCAGTACAACAAAGAAAATGTTCATCTTAAAACACATAAATCAGTTCACACTTATTTATACAAGGCTCATTCCTAATGGGTCATCTCAAGACACTTTATGTTGAACAGACTTGAAACTAGCTGCAAACAAAGGACTCAATGCCGTTTCACCCACAGTTACATCTGTTCAGTTGGTTTACAGGCATTTCCACATTGGCTTTTTAGGCCTAGAAGTTGCACACGTCTTACACACAGATGATGGTTCACCACTGTGTTGTCTGTGGTTTTAGTATCTGGTAAATACTGAGTTGTCTTGCTGCAGGACCGTGTGGAGGCTGTCAACATGGCTGAGGGCATCATCCATGACACAGAATCCAAGATGGAAGAGTTCAAGGACCAGCTCCCTGCTGATGAGGTAATGCTCTAAACTTTGTTGTAATTTACTCAGATTAAATTAATGTTTTGTGCTTGATTTTTGTCTTATTTCCCCCCCTATTTTTGTGAAATCAGTGCACCAAGCTGAAGGAGGAGATTTCAAAGGTCAGGAATCTGCTGACCAATAAGGACTCTGAGACAGGCGAGAACATCAAGCAGGCCGCAACCAACTTGCAGCAGGCATCACTCAAACTGTTTGAAATGGCCTACAAGAAGGTAGAAAGCATTTACTTACCTTGAAACTGTGTATATCAGTGTGTGTTTTACTGTAAAAGTCTTGACCAGACCCTCATGTTATTACATTTTGCTTCCAAGAATCTTTTGAATCAGAAAAATGCTAGCCGTAAAAGGAATAAGAGTATTTTTGTACAAACAAGTTGACTACCAAAGAGCTATTGGCTGAAAACAAGGCATATCTTAGAATGTGTTGTTTCCATAAAAATTTGGGAAAACTAGAGGTGAACAAACCCAAAAGAAGTAAAAGGTCACACAGATTAAAGCGGTTTTGCAGCAACGTGGACTTTGTAAAATTCTGCTCAGTGTTTGTGAAAGTCTTTAATTCCTTTTGTTCCTGCAGATGGCAGCAGAGCGGGATAGCAGCAGCAGTTCCAGTTCTTCAGAAGGAGAGAAGAAAGAAGGCCAACAGTAGATCTTATAAGTACTTGGCTGTCATGAGATGACCATGACAGCAGAGGACTGTTGGGCTTGTGTGGTGGACTAGGCGGAAGGATGATCCCCCGAGTCATTCTTGTGTAACACAACATTCTACTGTGTTTTGGCAGTAAAATAGAGAAGATAAATGTCAGTGTATGTTCCTCCGTGTCCCATGATATCCTATTTCTAATTTAACTGTCAGGAAAAAAAAAGTTGTTTATTTTTACAAAGACGTTAATTTCCATTCTGAGGTAGTGAACCATTTTCTTGTTGAAGATATCACATTTCTTTTGTTCAGTTTCGGAAAGCGGGATGCTCGTTCATAGCACTTATTTGTACCGGTTCACTCTGAGAGGTGTGCTACAGAGGATGTACAACTGCAGAGCGCTGCATAAGAAAAGTCTCCTTTTGGTGTACTCTATTAACATCTCGGAGGCTGCCAGTCCCCCTCCCTGTTGTCCTGAGTGCACTCCATTGACTTGCATTCATTTGTCTCTTGTAAGGACTGGTTTGTGATCATGTGGTCACATTTTCTGGCATCAGCCAATTCCTTAAACAGTATATTCAAAGTATGTCTGTGAGATGAGAATTTTAAGTATGTGAGAAACTCCCTTTTGGCTCTTAAAAATCCACTTCTTTGGTCACCTTAAACCGAGCATGGGTTGAACTCAACACAACACATGATGGGACAGCTAACTAGATGACATCATGGTTCACTTCTGACAGACAACAGGAGAAAGAGTCATGCATGAGGAGTGTGGAGCAACTGTGTCATTCATTGACGGCCAGAAACTGCTCTGTGTACCGTGACTTGCTGTGTTGAGCACTCTACTTTAAAAAGAAGCACGAAGTATTGAATTGAAAGTTCTGTTTATTGTGAGGGTATGGGATGGGTGATTATATTAATGAAGTGAAAACTGAGAATCATAGTAACTTGCCTTTTTCTTTTTTAAATAAAAATATGAAATATGTGAGTCTTGTGGGTTTTTTCTTTTCTTTTCTTCATGTGTTTTATTCTTTCTAGTATTTCAAAAACTTCCTGATTTTATTTTCTTGCGCATTTGTGATACTTGCTTGTTTCAGATAATGAAACTTTAATGTTGGACAAGAACGGTGTGAGCAAAGAAATCCGTTTTTGAAAAAACCGTGCCATTAAGGGAGAAAAGAGAGCCAGGTAGGCTTGGTTCTATACGTAAAAGTTGTTGCTCCAGAAAGTGTTCCCTGCTTACCAGCAAAAACCGCAACCAAGCATTAGTGATGACTATCAATGAGCCTTTCATACCACTGTGAAGGAATTTTGGACCACCCTTCTTTACAGAATTGTTTTAATTCAGCATGAGTTGCCTGTTTAAGGGATGCGTCCCAATAGGCTTTAAGTTCAGACTTTTGAGTAGGCTCAAAACTAAGAATCCTTTGTGTTCTTTTTTTTTGTTTTTTTTGTAGCCTTTCAGAAATGGACTTGTTTGGTGTATTTGAGATCATTGTATTTCTGTATAATCCAAGCGTTCTGGAATCATAACCCGGTCCGTGGCGCAAAAAAGGTTGGGGACTGCTGCACTAAAGGATGTTGGACCTTTATGCCAACCTCTTAGTTCTTGGTGAGAAATATGAGAAATATGCCCGAGTAGCTCACTGGAGGTCATTTTATAGGGCTCTAACAGTGTTTCCCATGTTCCTACTTGCGCAAGAAATCATCTGCAGGAGTAGGTTGATGCCCTGGGGTGGCTGTAGCTCAGGTGGCAGAGCAGGTCAGCCACTAATCAGGAGGTCGGTGGTTCGATCCCAGGCTGCCTCCTGGCTGCATGCCAAATATCCTTGGGCAAGATACTAACCCCATGTTCTCCTACTGGTGGTGATCAGAGGGCCCGGTGGCGCCTGTGTCCGGCAGCCTCGCCTCTGTCAGTGCGCCCCAGGGCAGCTGTGGCTACGATGTAGCTTGCCATCGCCAGTGTGTGAATGAATGGGTGAATGACTGAATGTAAAGAAAGAATAAAGTTACGTTGAAACCAAGCACACCATTGTTTTTCTTGTGACATTACCAATAAGTTTGATGTGTCACATGGCCCTCTTCCTATTGAAAAAACAAAAGTTGTACCCAAGATGGCTGACTTCTAAATGGCCACCACATTAATATATGTGAGGGGGCAAACTCTTGAGGAGTTTGCCCCCTCACATATACTAATGTGCCACAAACAGGACTTTAATATCACCAACCATTCCCATTTTATTACTTTGTATCCATATAAATGGCCCACCCTGTACATTCAGTGTAATCAGTGTTAGACTAAAAGCGACTTCTTTGTGTTGTCCAAACAGCTCTGTGACTCATCAATTCACACTGGAATCCAGCAGGGGGAAGCAGTGCATCATGAAGCAGGCAGACTGCCTCAGCATGCTTGAGGTCACTAAGGCTGTATCCCAATTCAGGGTCTGCAGCCTTAAAGGCTGCATTTTAAGGCCGATTACGTCACAGCGGCGCGCTGAAGGCTGTCCCAATTCAAAGGCTGCTCGAAATGCGGCCCTCAGATGCGTCCTTCATTTCCCTGAATTTTAAGGCTGTGGCAGTGTAGACTTCGTGGTCCCATATATCCCACAATTCATAGCGCGGCAGTCGGTGTGGATAATTCTGCCACAGATGGCAGAAGTGGAGCGGCCGAAGAGTAAACTGTGAAAAGTAAGTACTGAATATTATGTCACTTATTTATGTGCAAATGTTTAATAATGAGGAACATTAAAACATTACTGTTGGCCACATGCCGGCAAAGTTATTTGCCATTAGTGATGTTTGTATGTTCAGATTTTACTTGCTTTTAAAGCCTTCAAAATATAATAATACAATAGTTGACCTTAATCTTACAGAGAATGTGATGATTTTGTGGATAATTAAAGTCAGTCATATATCCACAAACACAACAAGCTGAAAGTCAGTGATGCTGCTCGGTTTGCAGTCCTGAATATCACGGCACAAGCAGGATTCACTGCACTGTTAATGTTAGCTATGTTATATTGCTGCCTCTGTTCGGTGGTGTCGAGCCAAACGGACTTTAACGTGTGTTTGAACGAGCTGACGGTTCACTCGTTAAGCTGAAAGAAAGATGCTTTAATCACAGCAGTCACACATGGGAACTCTTCTTGTTTAGCACTCGTAATAACACAAACACTAAATCCTCCTGTTTGTAGCAGTGTATACACCTGAGACTGTCACCTGTCTGTCTGTCCTGCACTCTCTCTCTGATTCTTTCTCTGATTGTGGAATAAAAGTATGAACATGTGTTTATAAGTTACACTTGTGTTTGAATCCTGCAGCTTATCACACATTTGATTTCCATGTGTGATAACTGCAAGTGTCCAGAGTGAGGACAGACTGAGGGACCCACTGCTACACATCATCTGTGAGGCTTTGCACCCCTGATGATCCACCAGGACAAACTCAGCAGTGTGTGAGGAAGAGGAGGAGGAAGAGCCAGCACCAGCTGACAGATGGAGAGAATAGACAGACTGTTCCCTGTTTGTGAAGGACTGCTAGAAAAGTTTAACATAACTAATTGTCTGTCCTGAATCAGTCTTATTAGATAATGTTCAAATAATTTTATCATTCCAGTGTTTTCAGTGTGGGAGAAAGTACTCAGGGCCTTCAAGTTACACACTATGAAAGGCAGCAACAAGTTTAATATTCAGAAACCTAAAGTGTGTATCAGCAGCAGAATGGAGCTAAAAATAAATGTTTGTTTCAGTTCTATGAAGCTTTGAGTATTTTGGATTAGTAGCACTGCTGTGTTTGTTACATCATATTGTTGTAATTGTTTCTATGCTTTATATATTCTGAGGTAAGTTGATCTATAGTGTTACATCATATTCTATAAGGATGTTATGTGTTTGTATACTTTCTGCCCAGTTTGACCCATTTAGCAGAAGTGAGCCTGTTTAAGGCTCTGATATCTATTCTGTATGACTTAAAGCAGTTATGACATGGTCCGATTTTCTCACCCAATAAAGGAATATTTAATATATCAGTCTACTCTTCATTTTATCAGACAGTTATCACAGCTCGTACATTTTCTTTTTACACATATATGTAAGCATTGAGCCAAATGTAATAATGCCAACATACTGAAGGAACAACATTTGTCTCTGATATATAATACATCTGTATATACACTGTCAAAGATACTTGAGTGTCTTTGAGTGAAGATTTAAGGTGATAGGACATATGAATAGCTGCAACTTGAATCTTTACTGAAGCTCAGTATTTGACACAGAGTTCACTCACATGTGCTGTACCAGTGTACCTGCACATGTGATGTGACAATAGAAGTGATTTGATTTGAGAGTTCAAACTCACTGCTGTAATAACTAATAATGATTAATATAATAACTATAATATTGGCCATATCATATTTACACTGACTTTAGTCTCATGAACAACATTAACTATTTGTTATTTACTAGATAATCTTAAATGACTGTTCAGTACAGATATGAAGCCCAACAATCATGTTTTACTGTCCTGTGGTCTCAGCCTCAGATACTCATCAAATCACACAAAGCTCATGTAGAAACGAACAAAATATGTTCTCCTTCATTTCTGTCAACCACACGTTTCCAGCTATCATGGTTGCTAGGCAACCTGGGCAGCGCGACGGAGGCTAGACCGTCCCATTTCACAAGCTTCACACTTCCGGCCATAGCGGTCTTTGAGTACGCGGCCCTTGAGGACCGTTGAGGCTGCGTACTTCAAGGCTGCAGACCCTGAATTGGGATACAGCCTAAGTCACGCTGCAGGTTTTATGATTTGAATGATATAGCTGGTTCTATGAAGTATTAGAAAACTGGAGGTAAGTTTTAGGTGTTCAGTATAAAGTTTAGCACTTTGAGGTTTTCAGTAGACATAAGAAAGACCCTTGAATGCTTGGTGCTTGATTTAGCTGATAATACGGTGGCCCTGAGAGGCCAAACGGACTGCAACTTAAGAAAACACCAGCAATAAGAAAAACCCTGCAAAAGCACACAAAACACAACGGAAATAGGGAAAAACGACAACGGAAATACGAAAAAAAAAACCACAAATAGGAAAAAACACAACAGAAGTGTTTCTGAGGAGACAATAACCCGATGGACCAGTTGCAGGAACCAAAATAAGCTCTGTGGCTGTGTCCCAATTCAGGGTCTGCACGCTTGAAGTACGCATTTTAAGTGCGATTACGTCACCGCCACGCGACGACGGCTGTCCCAATTCGAAGTGTACTTCAAATGAATACTCCAAATGCGCCGTTGTTTTCCCCAAATATCAAGCGTGGTCCGGTGCATGCTTCGTGGTCCCATATATCCCACAATTCATAGCGCGGCAGTGGGTGTGGATAATTTTGCCGCTAAATACAGCAGAAGGGAGCGGCCGAAGAGTGAACTGTCAAAAGTAAGTACTGAATATGATGTCACTTATTTATGTGCGAATGTTTAATAACAAAGAACATTAAAACATTGCTGTTGGCCACATGTTGGCAAAGTTATGTGACATTAGTGATGTTTGTACTTCCAGCCTCTACATATATATATATATATATATATATATATATATATATATATTAGGGATGCAACGATACTCGTATCGATATTGAACCGTTCGATACAGTGCTTTCGGTTCGGTAGGCATATGTATCGAACAATACAAAATTTTTAATTTATTTTATCAACTTTCCTTCTGACGGTGCTGTCTGTGTTGAGCGCTCAGTGGATCTGCGCTCGACAGTGCAGCCTAGGCGGAGTAGTCGAACGCAGATTCACTGAGCGCAGGGCAAGCTAGCGAGACAGAAGTTAAGCTCTCCTTGCAACATGGCAAATTGAACCTCCCCCACCCTCATTCAGATCTGGCGTTTGGAACTATTTTGGTTTTTATGTGACGTATGACCCTGAAGGTAAGCGCGTCATGGACTAAAGTAAAACAGTATGTTGGATGTGCCAGCAATGCTCAATTACATGGGTGGGAACTAGTGTGTTAGCGCAGTTAGCTCGTTAACGTGTTGGCCGCCCAGCCCCACGCACGGTGCGATCCGCTGTAGCTTGTTAACGGAGATTTGTCGTGTTGTGGCGTTAACGTCATTTCAACTAGATTTACGCTGACAGCACTAGTGGGAACACAACAAATATGACTGCACAGTTACGCCGACATCATCCTAGTGCAAAGACAAGTGGAAGCAGAGAAAAACAACAAGCAGGCATGCTACAAACTACCCGAGTCATTTAGTCAGCCGTTAGCACATGATTCTCCTTATGGGGACCTGATATGTTTAATATGCTGCTGAGAATATAGCCCAGAAGAAGCGTATAGTATAGCTTTTATTTTGGAAAGAGCCATTTTTCTGTAATAAACTCTTTTCCAAAGATGAGTGATTCCTCAATCAGATACAGGGCTCGCAAAATCGCTAGCCCGACGTCCCGGGGCTAGCAATTTTTCCAGTCGGGCTATCAAAATCTATCTCTGCCCTGCCCGTTGGGCTGTCGTAGCAAGGAAAAATCTATGTCAATGCTTTTGCATTCTTTCGAAAATGTAGCTGGGTAATTATGTCATTGGCATCGGTGAGCCACTGTCAATATGTGACATATTGAAATCGCGTTTGAATTTGCGCTTGTTTTTTGCTTTCACTTTGCAATCGCGTAAACTGTGTATAGAGAGTGACAGCACTGATTGGTGAGTGATGATAATTTGCGCACCAATTCCTCTGACATCGTCTTATCAATCGTTAGCTTACATGACAAGTGAAATCTCCCGCAGCTTAAACATGTGAGAGGTTGATCGCGCAGAGAATCGCTGAGCGTTAAGTGAGTGCGTGTGTAAAAGCAGCAGGATATATATTTTAGTTCTGCTGAGCCAAATAAGACAGGTCAGGGTGAAGAAGTGACAGCCAAAGAAAAGCTTACCACAAAACAGAAAAGTTATGGCAAATCAGACTATAAGGCAAAAAGAAAGTGCAGCTTTACGGTTTCATGGACAAACGAATTTCTGTGGCTGCAATATGACGAGCTAAATAACCAGGGGTGCACATAAGTGGTCCGCAGGTGCGCATTCCCTGTCAAAATAAAAAATGTGCACAAGATAAGAAGTTGCAACGCGTGTTTGCGTACATAAGATTTTCAGGAGGAGGACAGACATTTGTTTAGAACTCTTAAAGATGTCGAAGAAGCAAGCTCCTTTAAGCAATTACTGTGATGTTCCTCCACCTCCAAAGAAATGTCAGAAGGAGTCCAAACCACAAAAGAAGCGCGTATTCTCGGAAAAGTGGTTGCAGGAGGTGAGCTGGCTTCAAACGAATGATGAACGCACAGAGATTTGGTGCAGAATGTGCCGTGAAAATTTAATAAATGACAAATTAAAAAGGCATGAACATTTTTTTTTGTATCAAAAAAATATCGAACCGTGACACCAAAGTATCGAACCGAACCGAACCGTGAATTTTGTGTATCGTTGCACCCCTAATATATATATATATATATATATATATATATATATATATATATATATATATATGTAGAGGCTAGTTAGTATCATGGTTGCTAGGCAACCTGAACAGCGCGACGAAGGCTAGACCGTCCCATTTCACAAGCCTCTCACTTCCGCACTTCTCGTACTTATAGTATGCACCGTACATAGTACGCGTATTGTGCATACTTCAAGCGTGCAGACCCTGAATTGGGACACAGCCAGAGACTGTCACTTCCCGGGAGGATCTAAGATGGTGGAGTGAGAAGCACCCTTTTTGCAGGCTCCGTTAATAATAAGACTATTTTGTCCCTAGTTGGTGTATTAATACGCAGCAATCTACAAATTCCACTAGGATTAAACTGCATTAATCCTTTTTCCTTTTGCCGGAATTTTTTTTTTCTCGTTTTTTGAGGCTTTTTTCCCCCTGAGAACAAAGTGGTTTACAACATGGCTGACCATGACTACAACTTAACTGCCCTCCGCGAGGCTTGTGAAGACAGTGACATGGAAGACATCGAGGTGGACGAGAGTTCTTCCAAAGAAAGTAAAATCGACCCGAATCATATACCTACTAAAAGCCCGAACCCAAAGAAAATGAAGGGTAAGGACAACAGAAAATGATGATAATATTGGCGCCGCCATTCTCCAGGCAGTTCAGGTTCTGACTGGAAAAGTGGATGAACAAACTGAACTGTTAAAAACATTTGACAAGCGCATCGAGGCTAATACTACAGCCACAAGAGAAAACAAACAAGAAATTTCTTGCTTAAGGAAACAATTGAAAAGTTCCAAAAAGAAAACGCGCTTAATAAAGCAGTGGAGGAACACGCTTGATACAAAAGGAGATGGAACCTGAGACTAACTGGACTACCAGAGAAGGATGGTGAAAACACAAGGGAAATTGCCATCGGGATACTTACAAGAGTCGTGCCTCTATCAGTGAACCGAGACACAGTGGATACAGTCCACCGCCTGGGTAAACCCAACACCGCGGCAGCCTCTAAGGGCAAGGGCAATCATCATCCAATTTGGGATGAGAACCGTTCGGGATGAAGTTTGGAAAAAATTGAAGGAAGCCCGAGTGTGTAATGAAATGCATATTCAATTCAGAGAAGATTTCTCCAAAGAAGACAGGGAGGCTCGTTCTAAGCTGTGGCCAATGGTTCAGGAGGCCAGGAAGAAGGGAAAAAGAGCGTTTCTGAAGGAAGGTTACGCACTGATTGACAACCGTCGGGTGGATCCTATCTGAACATCCTTTGTAACATTGGTCCATTTCAGGTACTGTTACTAACTGACGTGTTCTACGAATATTCGGATACCTTACGGGTTGCTGCAATAAATGCTAATGTTGAATTTTGTTGGGATCACATTAGCTGCTCATTCCTGCGCACCACTCTCTTTGTGCACTCTTATTATTTAGGGGTTTAAAGAACAATGCAAAGTGTAAGGCAACTTTTCTTTTTTGCAAAGAGCAGAAGAGCAACGTTATTTTTTTGCAAGAGACTCATTCAGGGGAGGCGGAAAAACGTTTTTGGAGACAACAATGGGGAGATTATGTTTTCTTCAGCCATGGGACTACACATTCAGCTGGTGTGATGATCCTGTTCAACAGGTTTTCGCGAATTGTAATTAACCATAGTAGTGACAATAATGGACACTGGCTGATGATGGTGATTGAGTTCAATGATGTTAAATATATTTTGATTTGTGTTTAGGGTTATAACAAAAGAGCACAGAACAAACAACTTTACTCTTCCTTGAATAAGATGTTGGAGGAATGGAAAGTGACCTATAATACTGATAAAGTCATAGTTAGAGGAGACTTTAATTTGGTCCCTGACATCTATTTGGATTGCCTTCCTCCAAGAGGAAATAGCCACTATTATGAGGAGACTAAATTCATTACTAAAGGAAATCTAATTGATTTTTGGAGAATGAGAAATCCCAATGCCAAACAATTCACATGGTACAATTCGGCTAATAATGGTCAATGTTCAAGGTTAGACTTTTGGTTAATTTCTACTGTCTATCACTGTGCTATTTCTTTTCAACCAGGTGGGGTTAAGCATATCCCTAACTATTTGTGGTTTAAGTTTAATAGTAGCCTTCTAGACAATGAGGAATTTTGCAATGAAACAAAAAACTTGTTAAACGAAATTAATCTATTGGAAAAGTCTCCCTTGAGTAAATGGGAATGGTTTAAATTTAAAATCAAAGAAGTTGCTATAAAAATAAGTAAAGGCATCTCAAAAGTTAAAAAAAAAGATACAACATTATATTATTAATGATATGAATAGAAAAAAAACATAGAAAAAGTCAAAAAGCAGACTCATCTGTAGAAGAACAAATCAAACTAAATAATCTTCAAAACCAATTGGATAGCTTATATTTGGAAAAAGCAAAAGGAGCATTCCTTGCTGGCTTGAAGAAGGTGAAAAAAATACTTTTTATTTCTCTGGCCTAGAAAAACTAAGACAAACAAAAAAGAAAATCAATAAACTATTTGTTAATAATCTTAGCATTGATAGCTAAGAACAAATAAATGAGGAAATAGAACATTTCTATAAGAAATTATATGAATCTAACTTTTCAATCGATGATTGTCAAACATTTTTTGAAATAATTAGGCCATGTAGTACAATTATTGACGAGTCTTTTAGGCAACATATGGAAGATAAACTTGAAGAGAATTGAAGAGTTAGATAAAGTAATTGGGCATATGTCAAATTCATTGTTAGGACAATGTCCTCTGATTGATAAAAAGTGCAATAGTAAATTTATTATTAGTCTCTTTAAAGATAAAATATTCCATAGTTATAATAGAATGGTTACTTGGAATGGTTCAAGTTTAATTACTTCAAATATATTAGATAAAGTTTACTCGAAATTTATGAAATGGCCTATTCTACCTAAAGTTAAAGAAACACACTTTAAAATCATAAACAAAATTATCCTGTGGCAGAATCTCTAAAAAAGAGATTTGGCTTTGAGGTGGATCAGTGTTCTTTTTGTACTGTCGAAAATGAAACCTTAGAACATCTTTTTTTTACATGCCCTATCACACAACGTTTTTGGTGTGACATAATAAATTGGATTTCTTTAAAAATTCATGATGTGCCACCATTTGAACTATATCATATTATTTTTTTATATGGAACATCTAGCTTTGGATGTCTCTGACATTATTAACATCATCATACTATTGGGTAAATATCATATCCATTGTGCTAAATGGAGGAACTCTAAGCCTTCTTTCCCTGGCTTTATTAATGATTTTAAGTTTTATTTTTCGTCACTTAAAAAAACAAAGAGCAAATATGCCCAAAAAAATTTACCAAGGTATTGCTTATCTCCTGTTATTCTAAATTTAGATTTATTTTAATGTTTTGTTACACTGCTCCTTTTATGCACACGTTAAATGCCTGCCATATATCTTTTCTGTTTTTTTTTATTGTATTTTTTATTCATTCGTTCATTTATTTATTATATACTGTATTGTACTGTTCAAAACTTTCACTTGTATTATTACCTGTGTTATCCTCTTTAAGAATTTGTATTTTGCAATTGCTCAATTAAATTTAAAAAAAAAAAAAGACTGTCACTTCCTGATCCGTACCGGAAACCCGATCCGTACCAAACATGTCCGAAAGGCCACTACTTCCGCTCTAAGCATTTTACTATAGTTATGGATCAGAGTATCTGTTAAGATGTAAACAATAATAAGTATCTCCTATAATGTATGCAGTAATGAAACATTTCAATATAATGTAGACAAAAATGAAAAAACAAAACAAAACATAGTTACGGATCAGGACCCCCTGGTACTTACTGCGCATGTGCAAAGTTGGTACCGTACAAATCGGGTCTACCCAATCCGTATGGCGCATGTGCAGATGTTCACTTCTTCTCCTATTCGTTTAATGGCAGTTTGCTCCCCAGTTTACAAGGATACCGCCACTTGCTGACCGAACGTATGAGCCCTATTGTAAACTGAACTACCGTCATTACAAATCGTGTTTCTCTATGCGTAAAATTTTATGGAAGCCGGTTTCCACCACTAAAAAAAAAAAATAACTCAAAAGTTCGAGTTATTTTCTCGAAATTTCGAGTTATTTTCTCAAAGTTTTGACTTCTTTTTTTGAAATTTTGACTTATTAACTCGACATTTTGACTTATTAACTCAAAATTTTGAGAAAAGTAACTTGAAATTTCGAGTTAGCAGTGCCAATCAGTAATCTACGTGAATGACGTCATTTCCTTGTTACCCGGAAGCTGAAGCCCTCAGGTATAAATGCTACAGCTAAGCTACCGGTATTACATCCAGTCATGAATGCACAGATTGCTGAGTATTTTTAGCGTGGCTTCAAAAATGATGAAATCCTTGTGTTATTCTGAATCACATGGCATCAGCAAACGTACTCGCGAAAGCGCCAATTTGTTGCAATCCAGTTTTCAGTGCACGTTACTCTGCGCCATATGCTTCTGGGTAACAAGAAAGTGACCTCATTCATGTAGATTTCTAAGTGAGCAATGTATTTTCAAGTTATTAACTCAAAATTTTGAGAAAAGTAACTCAAAATTTCGAGTTATGCTTCTCCAAATTTTGAGTTATGTTTCTCCAGATTTCGAGTTAATACGTCTAAATTTCGAGTTATGGAGGCTTGTTTTTTTTTTTTTTTTTTTAGTGGCGGAAATGGGCTTCCATAAAAATTTGATTTAGTGATAGTCGAGTGTGTTCATGCTTGTCTGTGTGGAGAGGATTGATTGGAATAGTGATGATGATGTATGCTATCACTGTCAATTGTCACTAAACAGTTAATCTGGCTGATGAATCTTCACGTGACACATTACTAATAGGGCTTTGGAGCGTGATGTCACAGGGGTGGGCGTGGAAAGGATTTTGGCCTGATCCGCCATGTTCGGGGTCTAAGCGCAAGCGACGAAGGAGCGAAGGCACACACAACAGCCACGGTTCGTATTTGCTGTGTGGTCGGCTGCAATGTTCGATCACACGACCGGCAAGAGAATAAGCTTGAAAATGGTTTATCTTTTCATTCTTTCCCAACCTGGAAGCAACATGAGGCAGCTCGTGTATCGATGTTAGCAAACGAAGGCGTGTAGCCTGGATAGCAGCTGTGAGACCAGCTGATATCCAGTTCTCTTCCATCTCCAAATATCTGTTGGTGCTCCAGACATTTTCATTCCGGTAAGTTCTAAATATGTTCATATCACTCTTTATAGCCTATTAGTTTTATTTTCGATGCGCTCTGAGGTCATAGCAAATTAGAACAAACATCCTACTGAGTGATTTTGCAGAACTACCTTCTATTTATAGAGTTGCTAATTATTTGGCAGCAAACCAGCCAATGAAATGGATGAAACATCATGACTGAGTTCCAGCGCTACACAAGGGACCTGCTTCAAACAAACCACCATGCCAATCAGATTACTTCTTCCATGTGAGGGTGAAGAGGTGACCCTTCTGGATAAGATGGTGAAGGTTTGCTGCGTTTGGTGAACAGTGTGATAATAAAACCAGGGAAAAATGAAACCTGCTCCTGTTAAACATTCCTAAGTCTTTTGCTGTATAAATAGCGATATTTTTTCAAAAGATATAGTAATTAAAGTAATATTAGTAATGGGTGATATCATGTAAACACTGTCATGATTTTATGTAAACATTTTGCCACTTGTAAACTATAAATGATATGGATTCTACATTGTAACGGATGTGATGTTTTATAAAGTGGTTTTAATAATAAAAAAAAGGCAAACATTAGTTTGTTTCTTTATTAAATTTTTGAACAGTGGGACTCAGTCAGTACATATTCAGTAAATGCAAATTATTTACACGGCCGTGCACTTCAGGCATAAATCTAGACCCCTAGATAAAACATTATGGCATTACAGCAGTGACAACTCCTCCACAGTAGCAGGTGATATTTCTCTTTTTTGAGGACGGCTCCTTTTACCTGTCACTACAGATGGTCTGTTTATGTTTTGATCAAGAGCCTTTTTTGGGCAGCTGAAGAGGAGAAGTCTATCTTATGGCCAACCAGTGACTGTATCTTGGTCACATTACCCAGCAAAACCCAGCATGCAGGTTCATCTGTAACAGTCCTTGTGCCATGATCCGCACTGTTGCTTCTACTTTAAACAGAAGAGCAGTGACATGGGTGCAGGTCTCCACGACGCCGGCCTTACAGGTGCAGTGGGCGGCTTCAACCTTCCCTGTGATGCTCACAGTGACCCATGGCTGCAATGCTGGTTCATTCAGTCTTTGAGAGTACCTGAAACACACACAGACAAAGTTAATTTAAAGACAAGAACTATGAGCCCAGGCCGACATAAATGTGTTTAATCTACTTTATCATAAATGTAACAAAGTGTTTAGAAAGTTAGCACATACATGTAATTTTTCATTTCTTTATGTGTCCATCTATAGAACGCTGCATGTTAAAGTGTAAATCTGCCTGTTCTCTGTCAGAAACCTGACTGCAGAAAATGAACCTAAAGTATGTAATGCAAGGATGTTATCACTTTAGAGATGGAGAAAGCATAAAGTGACAATTATGAATTACTTAATATGATAAGGAGATTCTGCAGGTCATTAATCAATGTATAAAACTAAAATAAAATGTATTTTTAGTGACACAGGATACAAATATGGAAGCAAGATGTATAATTAGAATTATTTATAATAAATATGAATAAATCATTGCAATTTCTTTAACCATAGAGAATAACTAAATCCTTCAGGACAATGTCACATCAATGCACTGAACTCACCATGTTTTCCCTCTAACAGCCTCCACATGTTCTCACTGTAATTTCCCCTCATGAATGAATTTATGCTGCACTAATGTGAATGTTTGCAGGGAAATCAAACGCATTTCACACGCAGTACTCGAGCTGACTTACCTTTGTTTGAATGGCGATTTGTACGTGCTGACTCCACAGATAAGGTACGAAAATATGTCAGTAGCGGTTGGTCTTCAGGGTTTCTACTCCACGGCCGTATTTCATATGGGTCCACATTTCCAATGCACGCTATTTTCTGCAAGTACCGCCGCTTCGCCTCTGGACGCAATCGGTCTCTATACCGTCCGTTTCTTTGGAGCTGCTTTTAAGCATCTTGTAATCGTTGTTCCAACACAGTGTGTTTGTTTTGATTCGTAGACCCCGAACATGGCGCCGCGCTCCCACAATGCATTGCGGCGTGATGTCAACTCCAAAGCCCTATAGTGATGCGCGAATCATGAACGAATCGTTCAATACTCGAGAATCACTTTACTGACTCATGAATCATGATTCACAAGCCCAACTGACTCACTGACGAATCCCTGTTGCTGTTAGCAGCAATGTATCTAGCTTATAATTAAAACTGTGGAGAAAAACACAACATCCAGTATCGTAACAAAAAAATTTCTGATCTGAACTGGAAGAAAAAACCCTGAGTAGAAGCTCACATCAAGAAAATAGCTCCTCGGTTCACAGTAGCATTGCTCTGCTAACATGCTAACAGCACATTTGAGCTACTCACCCCCTCCCTTCCTGTGCTGAATCGTAAGCGAATCACTCAGGACTCACTCACCCCCTCCCTCCTGTGCTCAATCATAGAGCGAACGAATCACTCACTCACTCACCCCCTCCCTCCTGGTTCACAGCTTCTTCTTCTTCTTGGTTGGCAACCAATGTTAAGGCACATTACCGCCCCCTGGCTCACAGCTCAGTGGACATTTAGATGAGAAAATATATATTTAACACATTTCAGGAAAATAAAATAAAATAAAATAAAATAAAATAAATGTTTATTAAGCAATTTTGATAGGAAATTGCTTAATTTTAGAAATGTTTTTGCTCTTTTTTGCTCTATAAAATAGTTGTTTTCTTTTAGAATCATTCATCTTAGCAGTAGGATTTACTTGAAAAGAGAAACAAATTAAGTTTGAGTGAAAATGTACATTTTTTGCACTCTCTGGTCGACTGACTCAGTGAATCAAATGACTCAAAAAACCCGATTCACTTTGGTGAGTGACTCATTAAAACTCGATTCAGTAAAAAGAATCAAATTTACCATCACTAATTACTAGCTCTGTATTATTAAGTCTGTAATTATACGCCATTCTTCCTATTTTACAGCGCTTTTATTCAAACGGGGGAAGCTCTCTGTTGAGGAGAAAAGCCTGAATTTGTTTGTTTACGGAGGTATCCATTGTTTAAATGTCCCGGGCAGTCGAAAAAGAGGCAGAGCTGTCGAGAAATACTAGGAGCTAACCGAGTCATTCAAATATATTAGCTGGTTTGTTTTTTTGTTTTTTTTTAAAAAAAAAACTTTATTAAGAAACACTGTACAGAAAATGTGTACAACTTGAACAAAATTAACATATGCCAGGGGGTGTAATATAAAAAGTTACATACATTCAAATAATTTGTAATTAGTACAAATAGTAATAGTTTTCATAACCTTTTTGTTAAGTGATCCATTAAATAATTTTATGTAACATAAAGTATCATTATAGTAATGTTTAAAATTAGGCTTTTGGCTACTGTATTTGCATTTGTGAAAATAAAATTTAGCTAAGATAACTAACAAGTTTATTATAAAGTAAACATCTTCTGTTTTTTTGCCTTTGAAAGAAACAAAATACAACATTTTCCCATTTCAAAGTAAAGTCCTTGTAGAGATATCCAGTAAGTCTTAGAAAAATGTTCTAGTGTGTGAACAGATCCAGAAGAGGTGTTGCACAGTCTCAGGATGGCTTCCACAAAATCCACAGTTCACATTTATGTCCCTTTTCAACTTTGTCATATAATGATTAGCAGGATAATATTTATGCAGTATTTTAAATGAAACTTCTTTTACTTTATTTGTTACCAGATACTTGTTAGGAATTGTCAATACTCTTTTCCAGTTAATGTCACTGACAAAGGAATTCCAATAACAGATCACATGTGGATCAGATAGAGATTATCTCTGGAACAAAGCACAAATATTCTTATTACCTTTACTACGGTTTGTTAGACAGATTCTTCCTATGTGTGAATCCACAGGGTTTGGGAGAGAAACAGTTGATATACAAGGTTGAATACCTTTAAATAGCATTACAATATCTGTACATATTGCATCAAATAATATGGCATATTCTTTGGGTGTGGCTGGAAATTTATAAGTGTTTAAGAATTCTGAATAAGACATAAGATGCCCATTAGGATTAAACAGCTGATTCACTAAAACAATCCGTTTCTCAACCTAACTAGAAAAAAATAATGATTTATTTTTATGCACTATGTTCCTATTATTCCAAATTAAATACGTATGGGGTGTAAAGTTGTATTTATATATAAGGGACCAAGCTAATAGAACTTGTTTGTGAAACATCGAAAGATTTTCTGGAAGCTTATCTATATTATAATCACAACCTAAGATAAAACTTCGACCACCAAACTTAGAGAAAATGTAGTGAGGAATAAAATTCCAAATGGAGATTTTTAAGAAAATATTTTGCCCAATTAATCTTGAATGTATTGTTTAGTGTAGAGAAATTGCTGCATAAGTCAGTCGAGATAGACCTTCTGCTTTTGAGAGCAATACCCTCCCTCTTAAACTTAAATCACTCTGCAACCACTGATTTAATTTGGTTTGAGATTTTTTAATAATTGGGGAAAAAAATTAGCAAAATTCAGTTTTGTTTTTTTTTTATCTTTGCAGATAATTAGACCTAAATATGTTGCTTCATTTTTAACTGTTATATTACAAATACTCTCAACATTACACTCTTTGACAGGTAATAATTGGCATTTATTTAAGTTTAGCATCACTCCAGACCCTTTTGAGAAATTCTCTATAACTTGCAAAGGAATTGGCACCTGGCTGGCATTTTTAAGAAAAATTGTGGTATTATCTGCCAGTTGACTGATGACAGTCTCTCTGTCTGCTATGTTTATACCTTTCATGAGCCTATTCAAAATATGAGAGGCAAGAATTTGGGTGCAAAGTAAAAAAAGATAAGGGCTAGTCGGGCATCCCTGGCGTACCCCTCGATTAAGACAAAAACCAGAAATGGTGCCATTTTTCATTCCAATAGAACTATTTGCATTGGAATACAGAGTTTTGATAGCTTTGCAGAAGATATCACCAAAACCAATTTCTGAAGTGTGAGAAATATAAATTCATGCTCAATTGAGTCAAAGGCTTTATAGAAGTCTAGCAGAAGGATGAATGAGTCATTAGATATTAATGCTGAGTAGTCCAGAATATCCAAGGTGAGTCTAATATTATTGGAGATGTGCCTGTTTGTCATAAATCCAGACTGTGTCTCATCCACAATATCATCCAAAATATATTTAATTCTTCTCCTTGAGTGAGGCTGGGGGAAAGAGTGCCCCTTTCAATACTTTCATTGTAAACCTGCAACAAAAAGGGTGCTAGCCGAGAAGAGAATGATTTATAGAATTCAGCCACCAGCCCATCTGTGCCTGGAGATTTCTTGTTTTTAAGGGATTCTCAGTAGATGTCAATATTTCTTTTTCAGTAATTGGACTGTCATAAAGAAGCCTATCAGCACTTTTAATCATTTCAACATTATTTACAGAGTCGATAAATTGGGTAGCGACCTTTGCGTTATAATTGGATTCATACAACTTTGAGTAGAAATTACAACAAAATTGAGAGAGAATTTTTGAATCATCACTGACCATTTATATTCAATTTATGAATAGCATTGGCTTTAGATCTATGTTTTTCGAAGTGGAAAAAATAAGCAGAATTCTGCCCTCCCTCTATCCATCTTTTTCTTGAACGAACAAAAGCTCCTTCAGCTTTCTGGCAGTAAATCTCTTCCAGTTTAAATTGAAAGGTCCTAAGACGTAATTTATCAGCCTCTGAGACCTCGAGTGGTGGGAGTTGATATATTGCGGAAATTTGAACAATTAGATTTTCCTCTTCTGCTGCCCTTGACTTAGCTATTTTTGCAACATTTTACTCGTCTAAAATTTAAAAATTTCCCAATTTGCGCTATAGGAATTCTCAATATTAGCCTTGTGTATAAAGTGTTTTAACAGTCATGTAATTTCAGATTTTACAACTGTATGGCTCAAAAGCGAACTATTTAATTTCCAATATGAAGTTCTATTAATGGTAATAGTAGGAAACAGTTGTAGGTATTGCTATATAAAAAATAAAATAAAATAATTCCCCACTCGCCCCTGTGGGTGGTTAATCCTTCAAGCTCGGGTCCTCTACCAGAGGCCTGGGAGCTTGAGGGTCCTGCGCAGTATCTTAGCTGTTTCTAGGACTGCGCTCTTCTGGACAGAGATCTCCGATGTTGTTCCCGGGACCTGCTGGAGCCACTCGCCTAGCTTGGGAGTCACTGCACCTAGTGCTCCGATTACCACTGGGACCACCGTCACCTTCACCCTCCACATCTTCTCGAGCTCTTCTCTGAGCCCTTGGTATTTCTCGAGCTTCTCGTGTTCCTTCTTCCCGATGTTGCTGTCATTCAGAACCGCTACACTGATCACTAGGGCCGTCTTCTTCTGTTTGTCTACCACCACTATGTCTGGTTGGTTAGCCACCACTATTTTGTCCGTCTGTATCTGGAAGTCCCACAGGATCTTAGCTCGGTCATTCTCCATCACCCTTGGGGGCATCTCCCATTTTGACCTCGGGACTTCCAGGTTATACTCGGCACAGATGTTCCTGTACACTATGCCGGCCACTTGGTTATGGCGTTCTATGTATGCCTTGCCTGCTAGCATCTTGCACCCTGCTGTTATGTGCTGGATTGTCTCTGGGGCATCTTTACACAACCTGCACCTGGGGTCTTGCCTGGTGTGATAGACCCCAGCCTCTATGGATCTTGTGCTCAGTGCTTGTTCCTGTGCTGCCATGAGTAGTGCCTCCGTGCTGTCTTTCAATCCAGCTTTGTCCAGCCACTGGTAGGATTTCAGCCACCTCCGCTATCTGCCGGTGGTACATACCGTGCAGGGGCCTGTCCTTCCATGATGGTTCCTCGCCTTCCTCCTCTTTCTTGAGTTTCTGCTGCCTGAGGTATTCACTGAGCACGCTGTCAGTTGGGGCCATCTTCATGATGTATTCGTGGATGTTCCTTGTCTCATTCTGGACTGTGGTGCTGACACTCACCAGTCCCCCGCCTCCTTCCTTCCGCTTAGCGTACAGCCTCAGGATGCTGGACTTTGGGTGAAACCCTCCATGCATAAGGAGCTTTCTTGTCTTTATGTCAGTGGCTTCTATCTCCTCCTTTGGCCAGCCTATTACCCCAGCAGGGTACCTGATCACAGGCAGGGCGTAGGTGTTGATGGCCCGGATCTTGTTCTTACTGTTCCGCTGACTCCTCAGGACTTGCCTGACCCTCTGCAGGTACTTGGTGGTTGTAGCTTTCCTAGCAGCCTCTTCATGGTTCCCATTCGCCTGCGGGATCCCCAGGTACTTGTAACTGTCCTCTATGTCTGCAATGTTGTTGTCTGCAAAGTTCTGACTACCTTCCCTCTCTTTGTTACCATCCGACTACACTTCTCCAGTCTGAACAACATTCTGATGTCATTGCTGTATATTCTGGTGGTGTGGATCAGTGAATCGATGTCTCGTTCACTCTTGGCATACAGCTTGATGTCATCCATCTACAGGAGGTGGCTGACAACTGCTCCATTCTGTAGTCGGTATGCGTAGCCAGTCTTTTCAATGATCGCAGTGAGGGGGTTAAGGCCTATGCAGAACAGCAGTGGGGAGATCCTGCACTTGATGGTGACTTGTGCTATGGGCTTGAAGTTGGCCTCTAGTGTTGTACGCCACAACCCCATTGAGTTCCTGATGAAGGCTCTCAGGGTCTTGTTGATCTTGTACAATTCTAGGCATTCCAGGATCCAGGTGTGGGGCATTGAGTTATAGGCCTTCTTGTAATCAATCCAGGCAGTGCACAGGTTGGTCAGTCTGGTCTTGCAGTCTTGGCTGACTGCTCAGTCTACCAGTAGCTGGTGTTTTGTGCCTCTGGTATTCTTGCCATACCTTTCTGTGCCCCGCTCATGTATTGACCCATGTGCCTGTTCATCTTAGCTGCTATGATTCCTGATAGGAGCTTCCACGTGGTGCTGAGGCAGGTTATTGGTTGGTAGTTGGAGGCGACCGGCCCCTTCTGGGGGTCCTTGAGGATCAGGACTGTCCGGCCTTCGGTTAGCCATTCTGGGTGTCTCTCGTCAACTAGCAGCTGGTTCATTTGTGCTGCCAGGCGCTCGTGGAGTGCAGTCAGCTTTTTCAGCCAGTAGGCGTGAACCATATCAGGGCCTGGTGCTGTCCAACTCTTCATACTGGAGACCCTTTCTTGGATATCTGCCACTGTGATGATTACTGGACCCTGTTCAGGGAGGTCGCTGTGGTCTGCCCTCAGATCCACTAGCCACTGAGCATTGCTGTTATGGGTTGCGTCCTTCTCCCATATGCTCTTCCAGTATTGTTCTGTCTCCAGCCTTGGTGGTGCTGTTGTCATATTGTTCCCTGCCACTGAGAGTACACCTTGGCTGGTTCCGTGGAGAACAGCTGGTTTATTATCCTGCCTTCTATCTCTCTGGTGTACCTCTTCAAGCGGCTGGCCAAGGCTGTGAGTCGTTGCTTGGCAGTTTCCAAGGACAGCTTCCTGTACTTCTTAGGCACCTTCTTCATTGTGCCTTTCTGCAACTTCGATAGTTGGCTGACCTCCCTCTGTGCTACCTTGATTTCAGCCTCTAGCCTCCTTCTCCATGGAGGGTACTGCCCCTTGTGGCTTTTCAACTTGTAGCCAAGCATCTCACTGATCACTGCTGCCGTATTGTAGATCAGCTATATATATATATATATATATATATATATATATATATATATATATATATATATATATATATATATATATATATATATTGCTCTATGGTCGTTAAGTGGAGTTGTAAGGACATTGACCATAACGCTGTCCTTTGATAGACTACTTGATATTAACCAGAAGTCAATATGCAATTTTCTTTCTTTTTTTTTTAAATGTTTATTTATAAAATTTTAAGTTACATAACGTCACACCAGACAAAGGACATAAGATTCAAAAACAATAACATTTAAGCACAGAAAAAAAAAGAAAAACCAGAAACCAAACACACACACACAAAAAAAACCCAAACAGGAAAACAGGAAAGAAAAGAAAAGAAAATACACCAGTTAGCCAGTACAAATCAAAAGTTCAAAAGAAACACCATTGTCCAAAGAAGATGATCTTCTGTGTGAGTTTAGACAGGGTAACAGAGAGTTCACCAAGACCAAAAGATGTGGGAAACAAGTCCAGGAAGGAATCAGGGTCCGTGCAGTGCAGTTTCACACAAACACAAAGTGCAGTCAAATGGGTTAAAGTTTATGTTGAATTCCCATTAATATGATTGAGAAAATGGCCCCATATTTTGACAAACTTAAAATGGGTGTCAGCCAAATGATAACGAACCTCTTCAATATACAAATAAGCAATCATCTCACATAGCCAAACCCTGAACAATATGCGATTTTCTTGAACCAGAACGGTTACTCCAGGTAAATGATATATGTCTCTCCAAATATCAGTTATATTAAATTTATCCATAAATGTTTCCAATCTCAAATTATTCCTAAAATGTTGTGCTGGGGCTCATCTATCTATAGTGTCATTTAGTGAAACATTAAAATCTCCTCCATATAATAAATTTGAACTGGGATATTTAGAGAGCTAAATACTAATCCTTGTATCTAAAGAGTCAATTAATTTATCATGTTCAGGTTTGGTATTACAGTTTTTCTCCATTGGTTTGGCTCATTTCTTGAAACAGAAATTACATTCTCAAACTTCTCAAAAGATTATTTGGCAAAACACTCTTACAGTTTAGCACAACACTATAGCTCACTTGCAAAAGCTCATATCTCTTCCAAAACTGTTCACTCAGGCTTCAATCTAAATCCCTTTCTCATTTAAACAGTCAGTGTCTCCAAAATGGCAAAGATCCTTCTCAATAGCTTTGGCTCATTTCTCGACATAGATCGGACATTCTCATCATTCTTGGTGCTTTTGTCAAAATAAACCTGGATGGTTGATCACAACAACATGGTCCACCTGCAAAAGCTCATCTCTCCTAAAACAGTTCACTCATGTGTCAAAACTACATTTCTTTCTAATCTGAATAGTCAGTGCCCCCAAACTGCATCATCCCTTTGGCATTGTGTGTGTACTGCCATACAAAATGTTTAGATGTTTTGTCACTATGGCAGAAGACCAACAATATTCAACAGAAAAGAGTAGCCTCCAAGGTTTGACATCACAGATTGCACTCACACTACCAAGGAAATGATAACCATTTTTTATTCACACGCAAAGAAAGTTTCATACATATGTAAAAAGAAAATGTACATTACAGTAGTAAATTGTATGAACACAAAATCAAAAAACAAGGACTTATTCAGTGGTCGCTGTACTCATTCTCCCGCTCTTGTCCACTGTCTTCACCCTCCTGATTATTTACACGCTGTTGTCCGTCTGGCCACAGATTCTCGTCCACATCACAGCAGATACTTTCTCTTGCGATGCAACGAGGGAAGAATCCCCTGCATTGATCTCCTGTAATGTCGTCACACGCTGCGTCCATAGCATGGAGCAGGGACGGCTGATCCTGAGCATGATGCTCATACACTCTCCACCTCCAAGCAGAGAAAAACTCCTCTATCGGATTGAGGAAAGGAGAGTAAGGTGGTAGGAACCCCATGACCATCCTTGGATACATCGCAAACCAGCCCCTAATGAATGGGCTATGGTGGAAATTGACATTGTCCCACACAATTACATAAATGGGTAGGTGAGACCCTATGAGACCTCTCTCATTTTCAGGGATAAAATCGGTATAAAGGCGATCCAAGAAGATGAGGAGGTATGTGTTGTATGGGCCAAGACTGGGGATGTGAGTGGCCACACCATTTTCAGAAATGGCAGCACACATAGTTATATTGCCCCCTCGCTGACCTGGGAATTCCACTGTGGCCCGGTGGCCAATAATATTACGGCCACGTCTTCGGCCCTTGGCCAGGTTGAAGCCAGCTTCATCCACGAACACCAGGATGTGAGGGGTCCCATGTCCTTCCAATGCCATTATTCTCTAAAATAGAGTAAAGAACATAAAATCAGTCATACAGAAGAGTAGGGATGGGTATCGTTTAGGTTTTATCCGATACCGGTGCCAAACCGGTACTTTTGAAACGGTGCCGGTGCTTAAACTGTGCTCAAACTGGTGCTTAAAGAATGGAAAACACAAAATTGGTCCAAAAACCTCTCATGTTCAGCTGTTTTTTGTAAAAAGATAACAATGTTAGCCTTTTCTGCAGCTATGGGGCATATATGGTATCACTCTGGGCTGGAAGCAGTTCTTAATCAATGGAAAAAACACAAACTTTGTACAAAAACCTCTCATGTTTAGCTGTTTTCCACTTTTTCTTTGGTCATTTTAGCCTTTTTGGCCAGGGTGAAGGGAGTATCTGCCATCAAACAAGAAGACAGCCGCATGTAGCTATGATGATGTTTGCTAGTTCACCTTACTGCGTTAATGTAATAAAGTGGTTAGCCTACTCAGCGTAAATTACACACGAACAACATTAAGCTACTCACGCAGAGAAGAACGGCTGCTGCTGCCGTCATCATCCTTCATCATTTCTGCTACACTGGCAGGGCTAGGGGCCAGGACTTGGGGGATGTTGCTAACTCTGGGTCCGAAAACAGGCACCACACCCGCAGTAGATGTGCATGGTGTGAGGTCTCGCAGCAAGCTATCAAATACGGCGCATTTCTCGGCTTTAAAAAAAAACCGCTATGCATCGGCAGGTGTTTCATCGGATTTGAGGTGTTACTTCCTTTGACAGTATCACAGTATAAGCTTAAAGCACTTGTTGCAGGCTGCTGAGTTTGCATCTTTTGCTGTGAAGTACAGCCAGACTTTTGACCGCTTCGCCTGGGGCATTTTTAATCTGTAGCTCTGCTCTAAAAGAACGTACGTACCTGGACCTGCCTACTATCCTCGGAAACGTAAAATGATTGGCTAGAATTTAAAGTGTATCATTCCATACCAGTTGGTGGCGGTAATGCACCTTTCAGTTGTTTTCCAACCGCCAATACAAATGTAAGGAAGAAGAAAGTGTATTACAGCTCAGGAAAAAAAAGCACCGAAATAAAGCACCGAAATGTGTGCTGCTTTTTGGTCTGGTTACTACCGTTTATGTCAGAACCGGTGCCATCATGGCACCGGATACCGGTACCCATCCCTACAGAAGAGTCATATACAACAGTTAGACAATTACATGTTCTCCCCCACAGGTTCAATATACTACAGGCCACTACTCCAGTGGTTCTAAACTAGTGATAGGCCTAAGAGGAAGTACTGCAGGGGTATTTGATAGAAAGGGCAGTGGGAAATACTGATGACTTACTGAGATGTTACAGTAAAACCTACAGTATTAGATAGATTTGATTGGGAGACAACAAAATAAGGATTATAATGAATTGTATCATACAGTAAACTGCAGTTTTCTGTTGAAATTGTTGAAGTCAGATGAAGCAAATACTGATTCTGAAATCAGGTAAAGGAGGTATTGAAACCAAATAAGTGAACTACTGCTTACTGTGATTACAGGTAAGGTTATAATGAGAGACAACCAGTAACTGACTTACATTTACATACTGGTAGCGCAGCTCCTTCACTCTGTCAGAGTTCCTCTCAAATGGTACCCTGTAGATTTGTTTCATTGTCATCTGATGCTTCTTCAAAACCCGGTCTATTGTGGAGATGCTTATTGTGTTTATATTCTGGAATATATGATTGTCCTGAAGGATAGCATCATGGATCTGTCTCAATGTGATGGCATTATTTGCCATCACCATGTTACAAATCTGTCTTTCCTGTTGTTCACTGAGCAGTTTTCCTCTGCCACCCACATGAGGTTGTCGTCCAATCCTACACAAAGAACAGAATACAGTAAGTTACCAGTGTAATTGTATTATTGTTTTACTCACAGTAACTTCACCACAATCCTAATGCAACATTGCACAGTGACTGGAATACTACTCCATCCATCCATTCGCTTCCGCTTCTCCTTTTCAGGGTCGCGGGGGGCGCTGGAGCTTATCCCAGCTGTCATAGGGCGAGAGGCAGGGTACACCCTGGACAGGTCGCCAGTCTGTCGCAGGGCCAACACACAGGGACAGACAACCATTCGCACTCACATTCACTCGCACATTCACACCTAATGGCAATTTGGATTAACCAATTAACCTATCCCCACAAGCTGCATGTCTTTGGACGGTGGGAGGAAGCCGGAGTACCCGGAGAGAACCCACGCAAACACGGGGAGAACATGCAAACTCCACACAGAAAGACCCCGACCTGATGTTGGAATTGAACTCAGGACCTTCTTGCTGTGCGGCAACAGTGCTAACCACCGTGCCACCGTGGGCAGCACGGTGGCACGGTGGGCATACTACTCTAAACTGTATAAATTATGTAATGCCATAGTTTACACTAATTTGTTCAATATATTTCTTGTCATATTTAGTATCAAAACATTCCACTAGTCCTCTCCACCTGCTAGTATAGACCTACTACTGTAGGCAGATGCACACAAAATCTCTACAGTAAGTTATACATTTTTTGCCTCACGCACAGTGCCCTGTCCTATACAACATATAATTCCATCATAGATTACATAGAGTACATACCTGTTTTCCCTGCGAAAGGTGTGGATGATGGAGGAGACTGTAGAGCGAGGCACATTAGGCTGCACTCGACAACCTGCCTCTGCCATTGTGAGGCCATGGTTTATGACATGGTCTATAATTGTGGCCCAAATTTCATTCGGGACAGCACAGTGTCTTCGCGCACCTCGGCCTCTATCCCCCTATTCCTCCACCACGCATTCTCAGTCCTCTTCTTCTTCTTCTTCTTCTTCTTCCTCCTCTTCCTTGAGGAAGAACTTCACCTTGTCCGTTTGCTTGGCCTTGTCTATCCATGTTCAGAGATCGGAATGGCAGCACACAATCATGGAACACACCTGTGTGTGACACTCCCCATTCGTTAGTCTAGTTTCACCTGACTGTCAATGACTGTCATCAATTTATCAAATATTCAAAGAAATTCATATATGGTGTTCATGGTATTATGTTCTTGACCAATTTTGACAATTGAACAGACAGTGTTCATGCGAGTACTTATACAATGAAATCATGCTGACATGTTTTGGAGAGAATCAACTAATCAGTTTAGATCTACAAGATCTATTCATTTGGAAAATGTGCTAAATGTGGGCTAACTGTATAACTGTAGGCTACTTGTACTTAATCATTTGCAAAGATGCACTGAGACAATTGAGACATGTACTTAAAATATTACCCACTGTTGACAGTGGGATTTTAAATTTTGATAACACTTTCAAAAACATATTCCATCCTACAGTTCTCAGGCATGTTTGGTTTTGTGGGAGGCTGATAAATATCCTTGGAAGGTCAGACAGTTATCCAGTCCTTAACTGAACTTGTTCTGGACATGTAGGGGTTAAGTCTATCAATAGATGTCCACAATGAGTTTTAGTAGCATCTTCAAAATTTTTCAAGAAGTATCTCGAGCCTTGACAAATTTGATGAGCCATCATTCATGTTCATTGATTACAGCCACTTTGAAAAGCAGACATGGGAACAGAATTGACCTTTCCAGCTGTCTGTCTGCAAGAAAGTGAATACGCATTTTTCCCCAAAACATTTAATTAAAACTGAAATATGGAAGAACTATAAATATCTATTTTAGTATATGCTGCTTTAATAGTCTATAAGGAACTGCTCTCACAGTATGCATCTCATTACAGTAATCTTAAAATTCAAATCAACATGGTCAAAATGAGGTCAGCTCAGCTCATTAAGACATTCCCTGAGTCATAACAATCTTTTCAAAGCTGCTTTTTTAACATGTAAATTACTGTTGTAAAGTCAGCCCGTACCTCACAGTAAAACTCTGACTGGAGGCTGTTGTTTTCCTATCATATCATATCATCATCATCCTTTAACCAGCTATCATGTTTGATTGACACATTTGTTATTTTCATCTTATTAGAAGGTGGAAAGGTATTAGTTCTTTTAGCATTTATTCAGCTGGTCTGACAGGTGAATGTGTTGATAAGCTCATGTGACACTGGCAGATAAACATAGCTATGATGTTTAGGTTTGGTTTGCTATCATCAAAAAATATGTAGATAGGAGTTCATAAACATGATCTGTTCAATGGCTTTATCTACGTCTGCACTCAGACAGACAGACATGAGGGGTCTAAGGTGAAAAAAAGTTACTAACCAGCAAATAAGCTGTGTGAAAAGCTGGTGATTTTGTTTATAAATGATTTGATATAGAATATTGATATTCTTCTTGAGTGTTTTTTATTCATTATGCAGCTGGGTTTTCAAAGGGATCCACTGGATTACAAAAACAAACTGCCACAAAGTCACAGTTTACAGGTTAAGATCTTAGCTGGAGTTTCGTTAAGTGACTCCATTTAGAATTTCTCTGCTCAAATAGCTACTGAAATATAGCTGCCATGAAGAAAAGCCTGTTCAGAATCTTAATGTGAAATAATTAAGTAATATTTTATTTGTATTGCACCTTTCATGGCCATAGCTGGACTGGCCATTGGGCATACCGGGCATTTGCCCGGTGGGCCGATGGTGATTTTTCGTTTTTATGGGCCGTTTTTTTTTTTTTTTTTCGTAACGGTATAAACACTGAAAGGTGGTGGATTGGCCAGATGAAGGGAGATGTGTAAAAATAACTCAGTTGTTTGGTGGTGGCTATTGCGGAGCTTCCACAGATTCAGTAACATTAGCAAGTGGTGGAGGCCAGCAGATACAACACGCTGGCAGTGCAGTGGCAGTCCTAGCCTGTTTGGCGCCCTGGGCGAGCACTCCCTCTGACGCCCCCCACACACAAAACATATTAAGGATTGTACATTAACATAGAACTGTTGTCGAAACCATACTGAATTTCACCAGAGAAACACACACACACATATGAAGAGAGAGAGAGAGTATGCATAGTATGCAAACGGCTACCAAACTACCATCATAATTCGTCATACAATGAGAACAGGATGAATCAACAATTGTCAATGACTAATTAATAATATATTAAAATCTGTAACATAATGTATTGTTTGATGTTTAGTCTGTTACTGTTACTATTTTTACAATTTCTTCTTGGAGCAACTGTAACCCACATTATTTCCTTAGGGATTAATAAAGTATTCTGATTCTGATTGTTTCAGGATGACCTGCCATTATCCAATGACACATCTGCTTACCTGTATCTTTTGCTCGTTTCTCCTCCTCTTCTTTTCTACTTTTTCTAAACTTCCTCTCCACGTTCTGCGTGGAGAGGAAGGCGAGGACACCGCTGGGTTTCCCTTCTGCACCACTCCACTGGACTTTTAATGTTGTGTTTTTACAGACTTTTTATAGTCAGTTACAATAACTTGTAATTGTTATTACAATAATAACCATTATGCTACTAGCTAGCATAATGGAGTTTCTATACTGCTGGGCAGGTGCTATGATATTATTGATGTTGAACTTGTTTTATCTTATTTTATTTATAAGGTTAGTTATTAGAGTTTCCAACCGTCCCGTAAAAAACGGAATCGTCTGGTATTCAGAGAAAATATTGCGTGTTTCGTATAAGGTGAAAAGGAACAGTTTGTCCCGGACTTCAGCTACAATGAAAAAGACACAAAGCTGGAGTTATTCTGTGTCTTTGCTGCACAGCTGCCTCTTCTTCTCTCATTCTCTCCCCTCCCTCTCCTGTTTCTACTTCAATCATGAAACTGATCAATGATCAGCTGATTGGCTTTTCTCTCTTGTTTGTTTATTTCCCACTTTGCGCCAGAAAGAAGAAACCGGCGGATGTCATGCTAAACAACAGCAGCACGTTTAAGCTTGATCAGCTGTTCTTAGAATTTATTTAATATTAATTTCTAGTTTCAGCTGATGTTTGCTGGAGCCACAGCTGTAAAAGTTGCTGGTCATAATATCAGTTTGGTTATCTGGTGAGAGGGAAACCTGAAGATGAAACTAGGAGATGTCCTTACTGAATCATCAGAGCTGAACAGGTGATGGAGAAACAGGTTTACCTTTTAGGTGACATGAATGAGTTGAAGGGAGGTTATGAACAGTTTGAGAGATAAATAACACCAGGATCCTTTTCTAAGTAGCTGACAGCTGGTAACTGTGCAGGGGCGGGTCTAGCAAAGTTTTGCCAGGGGGCCATGTAGGGCATTAACAGGGAAAGGGAAATACTTTTCTTTGTTATGTCATTTAAAAACTTTGAATAAATAATTATCTGACTCTTACAACAAACGTTTTCATCTGATGTAAAATGTATAGAAATCCATTACTGTACATAGTAATTTTTTCGAGGGTCCCAACATACACAAAGAATGGTAATATTTATCACTTATATTGCTTTTAGTCTCTTGAAAAGAGACCCTGAAATAATCTGTTTGTTTGTTTGTTTATAACAGCAACCAAGAAAAGGGCAGAGCAAAAAAAGACAGGTGGTGGTCCTGCACCCCCTCGTCACACCCCGGCAGAGGAGCTGGCCCTAGGGTTGAATGGCACCAGACCCATTGTTGAGGGCATCCCTGGGGGCAGCTCTTCCTTAGACCAGCAGCCGGGGTGCAGTAGCAGCAGCACCTTCATAACTGGTAAATGAGCTCATAATTCTATTTGTACAATGTAAAATATTTGGTTGTTGCCTTAATTAAAATGCTTTTTGTACTTTGACATTTATTGACATTGTGGGTTTTTTTGTGTGTAGTTTTACATAACACTCCATCACTTTTACCTGTTCCCATGCAAGGGGTGACTGAAGAATGCACAGTAAGTTGGGAGATATATATATATATATATGTGGTGGGGCGTGGTCTGCGGTGGCGTGCAGGGAGGGCGGACGCACCTGCACGGCATCCGCAATCACGCCCGCCACGTTAAAACACGGGGACTCAGGTGTGTGTGGGGTGTGGTGTGAGGTGTTGTGAATAAAATGTCTGAAAACACAGATCCCTGGACCCGCCGTGCCTTATTCCTGCCACAGTGGTGCCGAAACCCAGGAGGCGGCACGGCGGGTTCTTATCGGAGCCAGGGAGTGGAGGAGCTGGCCCAGAGGGTGGCCGAAATGGCGGCCGCCCAGCGGGAGCAGGCGGCGGAGGTACGTCACCAGCAGGCAGAGCTGCAGGACCAGTCCGAGCGCCACCTGCAACGAATTGGGGAGCTGGCGGCGCTGCTCTGGGCCTGGGCGCCACCCCCACAGGTGTGTACCGAGGACAGTGAAGCGGTGGAGGAGCCGCGTGGGGCACCTGAGCAGCCGGAGGTGGCAGACGAGGCGCGCGGGGATCTGCGCCTGCCGGAGGAGGGGGAACAGCCGGGTGAAGGGCTGCTCCTGCCGGGAGCGGTGGACGAGCCGCTCCGACCGGAGGCGGCAGACGAGGCGCGCGAGGGTCTGCACCGGCTGGAGGAAGAGGAGTCGCGGGAGGGGCTGCCGGAGCCGCTCCCGCCAGCGCCCCAGCCAGCGGTGGATGAGCCGCTCCCGCCAGCGCCCCAGCCAGCGGCGGACGAGCCGCTCCCGCCAGCGCCCCAGCCAGCGGCGGACGAGCCGCTCCAGCCAGAAGAGGTGGAGAAACCGGGAGGGGAGATGGCGGTCCCCGTGCCAGGGGAGCCTGCTCGACCGGTGCCCGAGGTCGAGGATCGAGCTGCCCCGGAGCGTCAGATGCGCCGGGTAGTGAGCCCCTCCCGGGGCCGGCGGGGTCGTGCCGGCTTGCCGGGTAGCCGGCCTCCGGACCGGTTTCGCCGCTGCTGCTGGAGGCGTGGCCGACCCCCGGACAAGGCTCGCCGCCATTGGAGGTGTGGGCGGCCTCCGCAACGGACTTTGCTCTGTTCCAAGGTTGGGAACCGGTGGGGAGTAGGTTCGGCCGGATGACTCCCCGGCCTCAATCGGGCGATGGGGGTGTGTGGTGGGGCGTGGTCTGCGGTGGCGTGCAGGGAGGGCGGACGCACCTGCACGGCATCCGCAATCATGCCCGCCACGTTAAAACACGGGGACTCAGGTGTGTGTGGGGTGTGGTGTGAGGTGTTTTGAATAAAAAAATGTCTGAAAACACTGATCCCTGGACCCGCCGTGCCTTATTCCTGCCACAATATATATATATATATATATATATATATATATATATATATATATATATATATATATATATATTATTCACCCAAGCCCTGTTTGACAACCTGTCGTCTTAAGTGGCTTGGAAAAACCACAAACACACCCAGGAAATGCTTGAGTGCCAGGTATACTTTGCGAATGGAACGGCAGACAGCACTTTTGCCAATGTTCTCTGCGTCTCCAACAGCGTACAGAAACGTGCCACTCGCAAAGAAACGCAAGGCAATGCACACAGTTTGTGCAGTTGTTAATGCCCGACTACGGTGAGTGGAACTCTTAACATAGGGACCCAACAAGTTGGTTAAGTAAATAATACCTTCACGGGAAAATCAATATCTCTCTATGAGCACACTGTCGCGCTGAGCTAAAGGATCCTGTCTATCCTGCAATATACGCTGAATTCTGAAAACTCTCCTTATCAATCTTGCACCTTCCGCAATGGGTTGCTCGCGTACAAACGGACAGGACATGGCTGCGACAGACTTCCCAAATCCACCTTCGCTTTTATAGCCGTGGTCTCTCATCTTGATTACACGAAGTAATTTACTATTACTACTCTAAAATATGAATTACATCTGAAATAATCAAATACATGAAATAGAATGATTAATAGTACATTTCCCTTTTTTTAGGAAATGACCTGTATGTATCTGTATGAAATCAATAAAAGAATCAAATACTGCATTATCTTTAGTTACATTGATAATATTTATTTATGGAAAAACAGTGGAAAAATATTGCTGATGCTTTCGTATAAATGAAGCGGACATACCTGAGTGGCCGCGATCTAATCCTGTTTACTTAAAGTAAGCCTTACTTAGCGAGGTACGAAGAACGGACCCCTGGTTTGAGTGTTAATTGAAACAACAACAACAACAACAACAACAACGAAAAAAGACTAAACAAATAACTTGCCTGCACTAATGTGAAGGGTGATAATTAAACCTTGACTGAAGTAAATGGCCCAGGTTTAGCTCAAAAACAGTGGTTTTGATGAGCAAAATGTCACGCAACTGAGAGTCACTTAATCTCCGCCTCACGCGGTTCTTGGTCATTTTCATGACCGAGAATGTCTTCTTGCACAAGCATGCGATACTCGGTGTCACACTGCAGCTCAATGAGTTCCAGCTGCAGCTATTTATCACCGGTTTCATAATTCAATTCAATTCAATTCAATTTTATTTATATAGCGCCAAATCACAACAAAAGTCGCCTCAAGGCGCTTCAGAGATTGTGAAAAGATTTTACCTTATTACCTTTATGTTTAGCTTATTTAAATTGCACAGTAATGCCTGTACATAGCGTGTCAGCAAATTCTTTAGCTGCAACAAAGTGATCACATGAGGAAGTTGCTCAAGTTTAGACAACACCCACATGTATTGTTTTAACCCACTACAAGATCGTTAATCAACTTGTTCCTCTTCGTCTTGCAAGGCTTCATCCTGTGCAGCCTCGTATGCAATCAGCAGATAAGAAGTTGTTTTTTCCTAACTTGTACTCCACCCATGAGTGTTACGTGAGAGGACAGTATATAATAAACTCTGACCAGATGCCTGGGCGCTTTTCCTGCACAGGATTCGCCCATGTACATGAATTAACTCTGGGCCCGTGATTCTTTGCTTTCCTGAGGTTTTTCTCCTTACATTTCTTGGTCCTCCGAGCCGGAGTTGGAAAAAGCAACTCTATTGTTGTGACTCCAAACCAGAGATCTACCTGTATCCTGTCGCCGTCGGGGGGCCGTACCGCAGACTGTCGACAGCCTCCTCAAGGAAGGAGTGAAAGTCCTGGGACGTAAAAAAATTTGGGTCCAGGCCGGTTAAGCGGTCCACGACGCTGGGATCCAGTGTAAGACCTCAAACATAGACGGAGAGATCTTGGAAGGTAAAGAATCCACTCAATCACACTCGCGTAAAATGAAAGGGTTGGGTTGACAGTCTAATCCACTGTACGGATTTCTAAAAATACGTGTAATAAGGTTGACCCACTGTAAGAGCTCATAGGACTAATCCGCCGAAAGGATTGTAAAGTAAAACACGTTAAAGGTCTCACCCGCCGTAAGGGTTTAGGAGTGATCCGCCGTAAGGATCTGCGCGACTGTGTATAAATGTCTGTTTTCTGTGTGTCGGAAGTAAGTGATTTTTTACAGCACAGTAAGATGCTGAACTGCTTCCATTGTTACTGTCTTTTTATTTACTGTAAGGAGCTCAAGTACTGGTGACAAAGGGGAAAGGTTGGGTTTCATCCCATAAAACTGACACTGCTTCCTGATTAGCAGGAAGTAGAAGGGCGTGTCAGCAACCACCCCTGCGTCTCGTGCCAGAGACGGCTCTGCAGTTGTGTGATAATGGGTAATCAGCCCACCAAACTCACTGCTGACGAGCAGTGGCTAGAGAAAAAATGTCCAGGCGCCGGACAAATTAGTGTTTGTAGATGGAGAAATTCTAAGAAAACAAAATGTCCCAGCTGGGAAGGAAAATGCAACCCCTCAGCTGTAACTCAGCTAAAAGAAGCTTTAGTAGAGGAACTAAATGACACAAAGAACTTAAAAAAGAAAGGTAGAGGTGCACAGGAATTGCAGCTTCATGCAGCCTGGGAGGAGGAAGTAAATAGACGTCAAGAAAATAAAAATAAAAAACAGCAACGGAAAGCTAAGCAATCAAAAATGCAAAATCCCCTTTTAGGCGGAACTCAAGCTGCGTGCGGCCACCCTCCACCTTATGCACCAGCATCACTTCCTGCACCAACGGCAGCAATACCTGCCATAAAAACATACGTAGAGAAACACTGGGTGACCAGGAACACAGGGCCTCTACCTGAGGCTTTGCAGTATGCAGAACATGCTTTCCGTGTAGTTACAAAAAAAGAGAAAGACGCAGGTATTTTCACAGTAGATCCAGCCACAGGATTTATTGCATTTTCAGGAGGATTCAGGGGACAAAGGCAGGGACAGAGAAGAGGCAGAGGAAGTTACAGAGGGAGAGGTTACAGACGCTCAGAACAAGATGGTGAGGAGAAAGATAACAAATGCTGGACATGTGGAGAGGAAGGTCATTTCTCAAGGAATTGCAGGTCAGGGACAGGAAGGCGTCAGCATGAGGATGAATGACTAGAGGATAGAGAACAAGCTGAGGAAAGTGAGGAAGACACAGAGGTGTTCAATGTTCACCAATTAGTTTCACAAGCTGTAGACAAACCCGAGATCACAGTACACGTTAATGGTATGTTATTGATCGCACTCTGTGATACGGGGGCGTGTAAAACAGTATTCAACATAAAATCAGATGAGACACTGTGCAGTCCTCGAAATCCTTTTATTAATCCACCACCCGTTCCTGCAGCCGCATCTGCAGCACCACCCGTTATACATTCACCCATATCAGGAAGAACATAATAATCCCTCATCAAGTAAAAACTGGAGATCAAAGTAGTTTAAAAAGGGTTGGAAACAGACCCGACTGAATAGATATAAATACAAGAGGAATAAAGTAAAATAAACATAAACAAAAGGTTAAATTACAACTTATCTTTAATGTAATCATACTAATATGCTGAACCCTGTATGAAACAGCTGAAAACTACATGACGGAGAAGCTGAATTGAATATGAAAGTGCAAGTCTTTGCCACTGTGGGGCAAAGCACGCAACCACTATGTGAGGTTGCATTTTGGTCTTTTCTGAGCTGATGAGCAAGCTACACATTATCAGATCAGAAGCTGGCTGAGAACTCTTCAAAGAGAGGGAAATAGAACTATGATAACTGTGATAACTGGAATGTGCAGAGTTTCCTGAGCAGTTTTCCTGCATCCTGACTCATATGTGTAGAGTGTTCATAGCATCAGCATCATGTTTTTGTTTATTTGTTTTGGTGGGTTAAAAAATAGTTAAATAAACTTGTGATCATATTTATGGATCACGATAGCACATGCCATTGGCCAAATGATTTATTTACGCAGATGAAAAAAGTGAGTGTTAATGTGTCTGACGTCACAGTGTTTTTGTGCGCTGTGTAAAAGTAATTGCCTCTGATTGTGAGAGCGGTGATTCTGCAGGTTACCAGCTATTAAAAAAAAAAAAAAAAAAAAAAAAGAGTAGAAAAGAGACAAAATTTACATTGTAGATGAAAAATAATCATAGGAAAAAGGTTTTGTGTTGCTCAGCCAAGAGCAACTACACTCTCATTTTCTGCTTTTAAGAAAGGACAGTACACAAAAACAGAGAGAGAGAGAGTTGTGTGTGTTGGTTAAGCAGTGATAATAATAATGAACATGTTTTAGTTTGTCACTTTCAGGTGACAAGCAGACCTGAATCAATTTTCCACATGCAGCAGTCGGAAGAAAGTTATAGTTTAACATCATTAGAAACATTCAGGCCAAGTTTCTGGCTAACTTATTTACAGCACCATGTGTCTCTCAAACTCACAAGCGAGCTCTCACTCCTCTCTGAAGACAAGGAATGCTGCTCCAAAGAGCAATGACATGGCAGATAAAGAGACAGCAGCAAAGTGCTGGGCAAAGAGTCCCAGCAAGCAGCAGCAGTGTGGACAAACAGCATCAGAGAAGAAGAGCAAACCCATCATCCTGCCTGATTGGATGAATGGCACTGTGTTCCCAACAAGCTGCAAATTCACTGTGCATGTGACAAGAACATTTGAGGAGAACTGAGGAGACTGTTGGAGTTTGATTTGCCACCTTTGGAGAAAATGGCAAGAAGAGACAGTGAAACACAGGACAAAGCTGAAGAAGAACTGCCTGCTATTGGACTGTTGAAGTGGGAGAGGACAACAGAGTGAGAGGAGTGGTGAGAACACAGGAATTTTGTTGTTTAATCTGGGAAATCAAAATTTGGGTTAGCAAACCTGGGGAAAAGAAAACTGACTGCTTAAGTGGGAAAATTGTGAAAGAGTCTGAAACACTGCAAAAAGAAACATACAAAATCACACACACACAAGCAGAATATGCATTAACCCTACTAACACTTCCAAACACAAGAGAGCTCATGAAGATTAGACAACATCTTAAGCATGTGAGTCTGTTTACCATCTTGTCTAAGTCACTTAGTGTGATGAGAAGTGATGCAAAGATCAGTGGACTCATAGCACATCAGTTACAAAATGATTAAATAATAGCAGAGAAATGTGTAGGACAGGCAGCTTTAAAAACATGTTCTGCTGGATATGCAGCTCCACAGACATGCATTAAACCTGCCTAGTAACACAAACACACATGCAATGAAAATTAGCTTGTTATCTCTCATCAGTGTTAAAATAGGGTAAATTTAACAGACACTTGTTATCAAATGCTGAATTTATCCAAAAAAAAAAAAAAAAAAATTGACTCTCTAGGTTGCAGGACAACAGTTTAACTTTTGTGGGAAAAAAGATTCTGGTTTGACCAACCAGTAATCAGACAATAAATTTAGTTGTTAATACAGTAAATTGGGAGATGTTTTCTGCTTGTTTGATGCAGCACAAGTAATTTACTGTATGAGGGAAATTCTATTTTTGTGATTACATTTTGAATATGCATTTCTGTTGTCCTGTCAACTTAGTGGGTTAATAGCTGATATGCAAATTAGTTGATCGTTCTTAGATTGAGGAAAGGTGACTGAATTCTTAGCACGAGTGAATGAGATGTGTTGGAGTTTGTTAGAATGGAGACTCTAAAACACTGTGTTTCCTGTTTTGATGTGTGAGTGTATCCTGTACCTAGATACACAACTCTGAATACGTCAGAACAAACTTCTTTTGTGAAGTGCATGACAACATGTCACATGTTTTATGATGACGGGAAAAAAAGGAAAACTGAATAAAATGGGTGTGTGTGGCCTAAATGAGTGTGAAGCACAGATCTGGGGATTAAACTCATAACTAATAACATATTAGGCTTATGTTGTGTGTTGTGCAGCTGATGGTTGGTTCGGAGTGAATCTAGCTGATGATTTTTCTTTTGTTGTGAAGTTGAGCCTGCCAATTAGTATGATAGTATGATAAACCATGTTAATGGTATGATTTACCCTCCTGAGATGAGGAGCTTGTGTCATGACGTAACAAGGCTTTTTTATTTTGATACTTTCACAGTGCACTGAAAGTTTTGTTCGATAATCTCTCTCAGCAGATCTGCACGATTAGAAGCGCTATATGATACGTCGTCAAGAAAATTGTTACAAGTAAGTTTCTCCACATTAAAATGGGCTCAGGAGAAAGCCACTTATTTGGGACGATTAGAAAATGAGAGTCCCTGCCTAAAAAGGATTCAGCGAGGTAATCCGATCTAAAATTCTTCTTTTTTCTTTTGAAATGACGTCATTTTGCTGAGGATGGAAATCAAATGCGGCGATAGTTTCCACTATCAGCAAAGAAAGAATGGATGAATGAATGAATGAATAAATGGAAATAAAAACAAACTGACTGACTGGTAAAAGCTGACAAGACTTGACCACGACTCAAAGTTAACCTCCACCTAGACAGGACAAAAGGGTGGATCAATTTATGTGTTTCTTTTTACAGGAGCAGAAAGATGACAGCAACATCCGAGGTTGCATACCGATTTAACTTTTAAATGCCACTTTCTGTGTTCATGAGTTTGTGTTGTTCATAGAGATTACTGTGAGAAAGAGTGTATACACCTGCGCAGCGTTAACATTTACATTTCTTTTCTACAGCATTACAATTCTTCTTGTGATTTGATCATGTGATTTATACCAGAACAACTAGTTAATGTTTTTCTACTACAAGATTTCTGGGTTTATGTGTGAAGAAACTGTGTTTATAGGTTATGAGTGGTGATGCTGTTACACTGTGTTTTAGGGAAAATGTGAAGGTTATTTTGATTTCACTTCCAGATCTTGTTTTTCAGGCCATGATGGTGTGTATGCAGGCTCCTGGCGGAGCCAGTTTTTAAGCAAACTTAATATGCAAACACACTAACATCTTTTATTGCAGGATTATAGGTCCGAAGTGGTGCTGCTCCAGAGGGGGAGATGCCCTGATGTTGCCTGGGACATGATCTAGCTAACCTTTTTCTTTAAGACAGGAATTTGGTTTTAATGAGTTGACTCATGGGAGTATCCATGCGTCAAGAGGAGGGGCCCAGGATTAACATGAAACAATGAATTAACATTAAACTATATTTTATATGATTTTTGCAGCGATTTGTGTGATTAACAGTTCATTCAACGGGTATTAAACCTATGCAAGTGGTGCAACCATGTTCAGATGAGGCTTTGATGGCCTATAAGTGAAGTTCACTCAACTAAAGAATGTGGTTTGATGATTGTTGACATGCTCTCCAAATAGAAGTTTTTCCTCTTAGCAAGGAAATACAGGTGCAGCAGTCATCTCCTGAGAAATCTTCAGAGGCCCGGTAAGAAGTAAGAACCATTCCAGGCATAGCTGACAGCCCAGGCAGTGGTTGAGGTCAAAAGTCGAGCTGGTTGGGGCCCATTATGAGATTAGACTTTGGAGCCGCAGCAAGGACCACGAAGCTGCGTTGGAATGAGAACTGTGCCAAGGGGGATTTCCAGAGGCCAACAGAAGAGATTTTAGACAACAGACGGGCACCTGAAGGATGAGGGGAGCGTGCCAAGCTCCATCGACAGCGCAGAGGGAGTCCGAGGATGACATCATGATTCTGTGAAAAGCACAGGAACCAGAAGCTATGGTGGTGATGACAGCAGTTTCCTATGAACATCACCTAATGCTGTGTCACTGTACTGTGCATACGATGACACTCTGAAGACTGCTGGGATCATAACAGCAGTAAGATAACTGGACCCACCACCCTTTCCACAGAGGGGTTTTTTTCTGCAGTAGAAGAGTCATAAGTATTCCTATCACAGGACAGAAAGTTCTCCACGCCCTTTTCCCATGGATAGGGACTGGAAAACATGCTCTCGGAAGTGAGACACTGGACACTGGACTATAGATTCGGCTTGTTCCTCAATGCATCCTGCAAGGTCAACGAGGGACATAACCAAGAAATGGACGCTCTCCGAATTGCTGTAATGCAATATCGTGTAGCACTGGACATGATCCTGGCTGAGAAAGGAGGATTGTGTGTCTTATTCAACACCATGTGCTGCACCTACATGCCAGATAATGTACATTCTTTAAACATGGCTTCAGATTCTAAAGAGACTGTTGATCGGCGTTGGAGTTTTCCTGGTTTTATTTTACTTTATTATATTTTATTTTATTTTGCTTTTCTTTACTTGTGTTATACCTTGTTTAAAGGCTGTAATTTCACAGATGATAAGTTTATCACTCACATAGATGTACCACAAACCGATGAAGATCATGAAGACTTCTTTTCCTATTTGTTAAATGAAGATGAAGTGCAACTAATTATGTAGTAACTGAAAATGTGAAAGACAAGTAGTTACTTACTGATGACTATGATGTAGACTCTGATACAAGTGTCTAAGTTGCCCATAAAAACCAGCAAATGCATTCTATGATGAACTAACTGAAAATACATGTTGTAAGAAGTTATGTCCTGATAAATGATATGTGTTTTGCCGTACAATTCAAATTGCTAAAAACAGGTTGGAATGTGAAAAGATTTTACCTTATTACCTTTATGTTTAGCTTATTTAAATTGCACAGTAATGCCTGTACATAGCGTGTCAGCAAATTCTTTAGCTGCAACAAAGTGATCACATGAGGAAGTTGCTCAAGTTTAGACAACACCCACATGTATTGTTTTAACCCACTACAAGATCGTTAATCAACTTGTTCCTCTTCGTCTTGCAAGGCTTCATCCTGTGCAGCCTCGTATGCAAGCAGCAGATAAGAAGTTGTTTTTTCCTAACTTGTACTCCACCCATGAGTGTTACGTGAGAGGACAGTATATAATAAACTCTGACCAGATGCCTGGGCGCTTTTCCTGCACAGGATTCGCCCATGTACATGAATTAACTCTGGGCCCGTGATTCTTTGCTTTCCTGAGGTTTTTCTCCTTACAGAGATACAGAGAAAAACCCAACAATCATATGACCCCCTATGAGCAAGCACTTTGGCGACAGTGGGAAGGAAAAACTCCCTTTTAACAGGAAGAAACCTCCGGCAGAACCAGGCTCAGGGAGGGGCGGCCATCTGCTGCGACCGGTTGGGGTGAGAGAAGGAAGACAGGATAAAAGACATGCTGTGGAAGAGAGACAGAGGTTAATAACAGATATGATTCAATGCAGAGAAGTCTATTAATACATAGTGAGTGAGAAAAGTGACTGGAAAGGAAAAACTCAGTGCATCATGGGAATCCCCCGGCAGCCTACGTCTATTGCAGCATAACTAAGGGAGGATTCAGGTCACCTGGTCCAGCCCTAACTATATGCTTTAGCAAAAAGGAAAGTTTTAAGCCTAATCTTAAAAGTAGAGATAGTGTCTGTCTCCCGAATCCAAACTGGAAGCTGATTCCACAGAAGAGGGGCCTAAAAACTGAAGGCTCTCCCTCCCATTCTACTTTTAAATACTCTAGGAACAACAAGTAGGCCTGCAGAGCGAGAGCTCACCTGCTCTTCAGCCTTCACTCCAGTCCCCTGTAGTCCAGTCTCCTCCTGTCCTCCAGTCCCCTGTAGTCCAGTCCCCTGTAGTCCAGTCTCCTCCCGTCCTCCAGTCCCCTGTAGTCCAGTCTCCTCCCGTCCTCCAGTCCCCTGTAGTCCAGTCTCCTCCCGTCCTCCAGTCCCCTGTAGTCCAGTCTCCTCCCGTCCTCCAGTCTGTCCAGTCTGTAGTCCAGTCAGTCCAGTCGCCTCCCGTCCAGTCGCCTCCCGTCCAGTCGCCTCCCGTCCAGTCAGTCCAGTCGCCTCCCGTCCAGTCAGTCCAGTCGCCTCCCGTCCAGTCAGGTCAGTCCCCGGACCTGCAGCCACAGCACCCAGAGCCAGCTGTGAGCCCTCCTGCTTGCCAGCCAGGGGCCTCCGCGCCCGCTGGCCCGGCCGCTCTCCCGCCAGGGGCCTCCGCGCCCGCTGGCCCGGCCGCTCTCCCGCCAGGGGCCTCCGCGCCCGCTGGCCCGGCCGCTCTCCCGCCAGGGGCCTCCGCGCCCGCTGGCCCGGCCGCTCTCCCGCCAGGGGCCTCCGCTGGCCCAGCCTGTCTCCAGCCAGGGGCCTCCGCGCCCGCTGGCCCAGCCTGTCTCCAGCCAGGGGCCTCCGCGCCCGCTGGCCCAGCCTGTGTGTCCAGCCAGGGGCCTCCGCGCCCGCTGGCCCTGCCTGTCTCCAGCCAGGGGCCTCCGCGCCCGCTGGCCCTGCCTGTCTCCAGCCAGGGGCCTCCGCGCCCGCTGGCCCTGCCTGGCCTCCGCGCCCGCTGGCCCTGCCTGTCTCCAGCCAGGGGCCTCCGCGCCCGCTGGCCCTGCCTGTCTCCAGCCAGGGGCCTCCGCGCCCGCTGGCCCTAAAGCTGTGGCTCCGTCACCCCCGGCTCCCGTGCCGTCACCTGGTCCAGACTCAGACTCAGCTTCAGCGTCTGCTTCGCCTGGGCCAGCCTCCGACTCAGCTTCAGCGTCTGCTTCGCCTGGTCCAGCCTCCGACTCAGCTTCAGCGTCTGCTTCGCCTGGTCCAGCCTCAGACTCAGCTTCAGCTTCTGCTTCTGCTTCGCCTGGTCCGGACTCAGCTTCGGCTTCAGCTTCTGCTTCGCCTGGTCCGGACTCAGCTTCGGTGTCAGCTTCTGCTTCGCCTGGTCCGGCCTCAGCCTCGTCGCCAGCTGCAGCTTCGTCTGGTCCGGCCTCAGCCTCGTCGCCCCAGCCACGTTCTGGACGTCATCGCTGGCGCGGCCGCCCACCGGACCTGCTCAGCGGCCGCCGCCGCCGCCGCTTTCCTCGCGGCCGCCGCCGCCTTCCTCGCGGCCGCCCACCGGACCAGCTCAGCGGCCGTCGCCGCCTTCCTCACGGCCGCCCACCGGACCTGCTCAGCGGCCGCCGCCGCCGCCGCCTTCCTCGCGGCCGCCGCCGCCTTCCTCGCGGCCGCCCACCGGACCAGCTCAGCGGCCGTCGCCGCCTTCCTCACGGCCGCCCACCGGACCTGCTCAGCGGCCGCCGCCGCCGCCGCCGCCTTCCTCGCGGCCGCCGCCGTCTTCCTCGCGGCCGCCCACCGGACCAGCTCAGCGGCCGCCGCCGTCTTCCTCGCGGCCGCCCACCTGAACTGTCTCGTCTCGGCCGCCGGCCTCGCGGCCGCCCACCTGAACTGTCTCGTCTCGGCCGCCGGCCTCGCGGCCGCCCGCCTGAACTGTTTCTGTTTTGGACCCCGTCCCTCCGTCCTGGGCCCCCTCCGCCCGCCCTGTTCTGGTTTTTCTTTCTTTTGGCCGTCGGGTGCCGGCCTTTGGAGGGGGGGGTACTGTCAGGGTTCCTGGGTCGGTGACCCAGTGCTTTCCGTTTTGTTCACGTTCAGTTTATTTCGTCACTTCCTGTTTGTTCCTGTGTTAGCTCGTCTCGTGCCGTTAGCCAGATTATGTTCAGCTGTGTACTCACCGGTCTCTCATTATCATCCTCATCAGTCTGTGTATTTAAGTCTTCTGTTTCTATTCGTTCTTTGTCGTGTCATTGATGATGTTCGTGTGATGTTGTCCTCCCCGTGTTCTCTCAGTCAGTCAGCCATTCAGTGTTCCAGCCAGTCAGTGTCCGTTCACCCTCTGTTCCTCCACTCCTTATAATAAACATCCACCAGTCTTCACCTACCTGTGAGTCCTGCGTTTGGGTTCCTTCTTCCTCGCCTCCACACAACGCCTGACACTAACAGAGACTTGGAGGAGAGAGACCTAATATTTAATAATCCACATTTCACTGTTTTACTCTTTGGTTCAGATGTGGATACTGTATTGTTCTTTCTTTGTAATTGTTTATGTTTAAGTTGTTTATTGCTGGTTTTTAGTTTGTTTTTTGTCTTTTTGGAAGCTGACACAGTCTCTATGGAGATGGGTTTTTGGGGGGGGTAGCAGGAGGAGAGAAGCTGCAGAGAGGCGTGTAAGACTGCAACTCTGCTTCCTGGTCCCAACTCTGGATAGTCATATTTTGAGGGGTTTAATAAATTTGTCCATATTTCTAGAAATGAGAGCTGCTCCATCCAAAGTGGGATGGATGCCGTCTCTCCTAACAAGACCAGGTTTCCTCCAGAAGGTTTGCCAATTATCTATGAGGCCCACATCGTTTCTGGGACACCACTCAGACAGCCAGCAATTTAAGGAGAACATGCGGCTAAACATGTCACTCCTGGTCTGATTGGGGAGGGGACCAGAGAAAACTACAGAGTCCGAAATTGTTTTGGCAAAGTTGCACACCGATTCAATATTGATTTTAGTGACCTCCGATTGGCGTAACCGGGTGTCATTACTGCCGACGTGAATTATGATTTTACTGAATTTACGTTTACCCTTAGCCAGCAGTTTTAAATTTCCTTCAATGTCGCCTGCTCTGGTCCCTGGAAGACAATTGACTATGGTTGCTGGTGTCTCTAGCTTCACATGTCTGAGAACAGAATCACCAATTACCAGAGTTTGACCCCCAGCGGGTGTATCGCCGAGTGGGGAAAAACGGTTAGACACATGAACGGGTTGGTGGTGTACCTGGGGCTTCTTTTTAGGACTATGCTTCCTCCTCACCGTCACCCAGCCGCCCTCTTTCCCCAGCTGCTTGGGGTCTGCCGGGGAACAGCTAGCGGAGCCTACGCTATCTTCGGCTGCACCAGCTACAGGGGCCTGGCTAGCTACAGGTGAATGAAGGGTGCGAAGCCGAGTCTCCAATTCAGTAATCCTGGCCTCCAGAGCTGCAAATATGCTACATTTGTTACAGATATCATTACTGCTAAAGGAGGCCGAGGAGTAACTAAACATCTGACACAATGAGCAAGAAAGTGCATGAGGGACAGGTGAAGTAGCCATGGTGCTAACGAGTCGGCTACGAGCTAAGCTAAGCTAGCGAAACAGTACAGAGACAGTGAGTGAATACTTTGGCTATAAATTAGGTAGTGAGTACACAGAAAGTGTGCTTCAGATGAAGCACGTGAAGATTATACTCTGAAAAAAGAATGTATTTAAAAGTTCTTAATTAAATTGCTAAGCAAATAAGCTACTCAGAAACACCACTGTGTTTGAGCAGGAACAGGAAGTGATACTCTACCGCAGAGCGAGCGAACACCAAGTGACAGCGCCACCAATTGACGCATGTTATATTTTAAATTACATTTAAAATATAACATGGTCATATTTTAAATGTTTAGCACAGAGTACTTGTTGGTGAATAATACAGTTGAGTTTTATAGCTTTACCTCCTTATTTGCTGACTTTGTTACAGACCAGGGTTCTTAATCCATTTCTCTCCCCAGCCATGGCATGTACGCCATCCGCAATAATAGCAGTGACTTTTTTGCACGGTAGTTTCATGTCATCTACAGCAGAACAAACAGCAGCAAATAAATCTGTTTCTTCTTGTTTGGTCCTTAAGGCTCTGGAGGTCAAGTAGCTCTTCACTCACGTTCATTTTATTGTCCACTCCTCTCAAAAAAAATATGTGATTGAGCGTTGCATCCATGCTTTTGTCACGTTTTGTTAGTGACCAGAGGTGAGGGTAGGGACGTAGATCGACCGGTACATCAAGAAAAACCTAGCAAATGAGCAAATGAAACAATTTTAATTCATTAAACAAACATTATTCACATTTTGCCACGAGACTGAGCTATAATGTCACAAATGTGAAAGACATGCTAACATTGTGTAGCTAACATTGTGTAGCTAACATTAAAACAAAGATAGTTATGCGCTTTTTTCCTCAGTGTAAAACGCTCAAAGGTTTTCCTGACTGATGTCAGTATGCTAGATTACTTTTCTGTAAAGAACAGAGCCAACGCTAAGGCTTTCTGTTTGTTTATGTCTCTTTATCGAAAAGATTAGTAAAAAAACCAGAAAGCCAAACTTTGTGAAATTTGGCAGAGACGTGGACTATTTGCAGAAAACCCTTGAAATGTTGGTCCTAGTCTGGATCAGTTTCTTTAAAATCGCAAAACATATAATTCACTTTAGGAAAGAACACGCTCTTGTGGCTTGTGCTGTGAGTTGGAACGTTTTATCAGACAAACAAAGTCACTGCACTCACCAAAGGCCAACAGAAACTCATCAGGCTATGGACACACATACAGCTACACACAGAGACCAACACTTAAATCACAAACTGCTAAGGTCACACAAAGCGTCTCTCATACACTCACTCACCATTCTATCACGTACAGACATGGAAAGGGCAACACTGTCAACCTTTTCCCTCAGATACAGCAAGTGTTGTTTATGCTGCTGTCAGCTGTTCTTTGGGCAGAAACACGCTGCTGAGCGCCTGCAGAGACCCACCAGAAAACTATGCATTATTGATTCGTCCCATCTTGGATTATTTAAAAGTGGAAGTAGGATCAAGTGCAAACTAACTGCTCACTTTGTAGCCTGAATTCTTTATTAAGTTTGGTGCTTTGTCAAATTGAGCTCATGTACCTGTTATTTTTAAACAGACTTCAAGGTAAGCTTTGATCACGTTTGTATTTTTCTGTTATTATTAAGAACCATCATGGAAAAACAGTTCAGTTCTCTTCCAGCCGTGATGATTCTGCCTTCAAGTGCTGCAGAAAATATTGTTGTGATGAAGAGAGAACACTCAAAAGGGGAAGGTAGGAATTTATAACAATCCCCCTGGTTGCCAGATTAAAGGCTAAGCATAAAAAAGCCCTGCCAGTGAGTGCTGGTAAAAGTGATGAGTGCAACTTTTGGATAAAAAGGTTAAAAATAAAAGTGTGTTTATGTGCACTGCTTCTGCAGCAAAATGGAACTCTATGTCTTTTTTTTTTCTCACTGTTTTGTAGCTTTTTAATTTTGTAAATCAATTCTGACAAATGTTCTATTTAGTTATAGCATCTTTTAAATCAACAATGCAAACATTTGACACAAAAACTACAGTGTCTTGTGGAAAATTTCTGCCTCTATGTTGATTTCAGCTCATGTGTCCTTGGGATTTTGTGGCCTTACCACCTAAATTTGATGTGATTTGATTAAAATGTGTATTTGTGTCCATCATAAATTAGCAATGACAGAATCATTAAGTTCTATCATTAAGTTTTCTGTCACAAAGTATTTCCAGAGTAGAATGTAAAGTGAAGAAACATGTAAAGTGAAGAAACCAGTGCTAGTGTTTGATGCATTTAATTCACAAAAGCTTCACTGGGTCAGTGAGCACCATGCCATGAACATAAAACAGAGTAGCTTGTCTCTACACTGTCATCATCACACAGCTCAGTGATGGTCCTGGGGTTTTGAGTGGTTTCAGAGACAGGGACCAACAGTTAATTAAAAACGGAATAAAGCAGGTCGTCATCATAATTGACATTTCTCACTGAAGGCAGTTGTATATGTCCTTCGCATGTTGACAAGTTAAATTGCAGTGTCACTGTCATTCACGGAGGTGAGAAAAATTTGAGGCTGGCTTGTGCAAATGTATTTCCATCACAATTTGTCAAAATTTTGGGGATGAAAAATTGCAAACTGCAGGGCAAAATGTCATGTAAATGTCAAAAGATAGAGATGTGTTTGTGATGAGAAAATTAATGTCAGTCAGGCAACTACAGGCTAATGTGGACAAGAAGAGAAAATAAAAGAGACCATAGTAGAGGAACTCCTCCTCTAGAGGCGCCTGTGAGTGTGCTAAACAACTGAGTTGTTGTAAAGGTTTAGTTGGTTGGTTAGTTGGCTGGTTGAGAGGTCATCAGTCGTACCATTTTTCTGAAAGTCACGACATTACGTACAGCATTTAAAGTGCATTAACGTCACATACCTACTGTCTGAATAACAGACACAACACAAACCCACTGATTTTCTCCTTACAGCAGAACCATAAAACAAATAGATACTTTGCCTTTGATGTAAACTCTTTTTTTTTGTAAACTCTTTTAAGATGCAGAATGTCAGTGAATGTCAAAGGACTTGAAAGAGATGGCACAACTTACATACATAATGTATGAAATATAACATCTTGCTACACTAACTATTTTAAAATCCCAGAGGACCAATGCCAAAACCTCTATGCAGAGCAAAGGTTACCACTATCCCAGGAAAAGACCCCCCCCCCCTTGCGTTTCCTTACCGAGGTTGTACCTCATTATGTCAGTAGATGGTGCTCTTGCACTGCTGTGCAACTACTGCATGCGCAGTATTTATGTCTGCGCAGTTCAGACATAAATGAGCTCCAGCCTAAGCAAGACGCAAACTGCAGTGTCTTCTCTATTAATCCACAGTTTTTTCATAATTGGCTACTTTTATGTTACCAAAGTGGTTCTAAAACTCCCGTAAGTTGAGTAACAACTGTTCGACCGTGTTTTGAGATGATTGTGACGATGTCATTTTGTGGTATTTTGTTGTAATGAGTGTCAGTTTTACTGGAAGTTTACTGGAAGCCCACACACATGGACCAGTACCTCCTCTGTGTTTCAGAGGGTGGTGGGAGTCAAAAACTTGGACTAATCAGGACCTTACAACACCGGGCAGAAAATGTTCCCTCTGAGTCTGAAGGGAAAAAGAAGGAACACAACAACATAGAAGAGCCACCTTCACGGGACAAGACTCGGCGGTCCATCTGCATCTAAAGGACAAAGGTCACTCTTTCCATTGTGAGCGACCATCTTTGAATAGAGGCGGTGGTTTACGACACCAACTGTCTGCCATCTATAATCCAGTTTTGAGATCCCTTCCCAGACGCCTTAACGCCCATTCACATCCTGGGCCATCTGACCTCAGGAAATCACATGATAGGGTGGGGCTAGGTTTCACAATGAGCTCACCTGAAACCTTGGCTGATTGTGACCTACACCCATTTTCACAACTTGGCTCGTGTGATTAGATAGAGGATCAGTAGGGGGTCCATTGTCCCTCTTGGAGGGATATTCCCACAGGGCTTAAATATCCACCATTTGACACTAGAACTGAAGAAGCTTCTTGAATGAGGTGAAACGTCTTCAAGGAACTTAAAGAAGTCCAGATGTTTTTTTCTTTCCAAGCTCCTTAGAGCGTCAGTGTATCATCTGCAGAATGCTAGTATGTTAAGTAGCACTATAAGTGTATGTTATGATAGTGGCAACCTGCACCTTCAGAAAATGTGGTGTAGAATTTGTTCTAGGGTTAGCCAGGCAGTATTGAGTATGGGCGTTATGGCGAAAGATGTAAGTTGGTGAGCGTGGTATTTGCAGTTGTCTGTCGCCATATTGTGTTATGTTCAGGTGACGCCAAATACAAAAGTAATGGTGTATATGGCGCGAATGTGGGGAAAGGTTGTATGATTGTTAGATGGGTTGTTTCGGTTTATGCTGTTATGCTTTAGCCGTGAGTGTTTTAAGTGTTTGTTTTAAATTAATTTGTATTTAATTTGCTTTTGAAAGAATGCTTTGTTTAACTTTATTTTTGTTTATGAAATCTGTTATTTTATTGGAAGAATGCATTGTTTAGTGTGAGTTGTATTGTGTATATCTTAAGAAAATAAATGGCAGTGAGAAATAAATGAGCTCCTATTAATCCACGGTTTTTTCATAATTGCCTACTCAGTGCTCTGTAGCCTGTATGCCGCTTGCTGCCGGTCCAGATTTCCCCCAGTTCTGGCGCCGGTAACAAATGCACTTTATTCTCTTTGTTTAAACCTGGGGCAAGAATTCGACCCCAAACATAAAATATGTGTGTTTATTTTAGCATAATTAATTTTTTGGTTTTCTACTTGGACACATTAATGGAGTAAGCATGTTGGACAACTACACACACAAGATGTTTGAAAAGAAAAAGTTCTTTCAGTTTTGATAAAATAATGTGAACATACACACACACACACACACACACACACACACTAAACACCTGCTGTATGACTAACCCATTCACATGGAGGCATCATTATAACATGTCCTAGGGATAGATGCACGCTCATTCTTCTGTGTATGTGTTTACTTGTGATTGACAGCTCTGCTTAGCTCTCCTGTGACTTTGCCAGCGTATGAAGTGTCAGAGAGTTGAAAGTTGAAAGGCAGACAGAATCACAGACAGGCAAAAACTAACTGGAGGGATTCCAGCAGAGAAATCGACAATTATATTTCACCACCCTCTTTTTTTGGTATTATGATTCATCCCAATTGCCCTCCAAAAATACAGCGTAAGCAGTCCCAGCCATTCCTGCAATTACCTGTCACAGCTGTCATGTGACCAGTTCCTCCAGCTGGCTTTCATTACTTTTTCTTTGGAGAATAAAAAATGTTTTGAGTGCATTTAGAGTGTGAACATTCAACACAGTGATGCACAGTGATAACATACAAAAAAACTAATGAAGCCCAGGTGTTGCAATTATTTCTTTAATTTTGACATTTGATGGACTTTACAAGACATTTTGTTTGGAGTCCTGCGGGTAAGTAACAACTCATATGGAGTATAACATTTTGGTGGGTAGGTATTGTTTTCTTAAATGAACAATAGGAAAACAAAGAACATGTATATTGCTGAAATTGGTCTGAATGAGAGAGGATTGAGGGACAACTCCAGACTTGACTTGCAAACCTGAACGTTCTGGCTCAGTAAGTGCAGCCAGGAGCCCATCCATCATTTCTCTGCCATTAACATAGAAAACTTTAAATTATGCAGGAATCAGTCACTTAATTAGCTCCACTGGTGCTCCTCCAAACTCTCCTTAAAACACACAGAGAACTCATATCTCATATCACTTCTTCAGAAAAGTAACATGCTTGTATCTGTACCCTCTTTGAAGTTGTGGTCCACAGTTTACATACACTCATTGTGGGCATGAATGACATGGGGATTTTGAGTTTTTAATGATTTCTTTGAGCTGTTCATTTTCCAGGGTGGAATGACTGTATAGCGTACATTCTTAATGACTTTAAAAAAAACAAAGTATACAAAAGTATACATATGGGGAAAAGAGCGGAGAGGGAAAAAAGGCAAAAAGCAATAGCAAGAGCTAAAGCAAGAACGTAATAATTTCATACAGAAAGTGAAAAGAGATGCATCATATGATGCTCTGGGATTTTACAAACTTTACAAAACAAATACTTGTGTGGCAAGTATTATATTTCACACATGACGTATGTAAGTTGTGCCATCTCTTGCATGTTCTTTGGCACTGACATTCTGCATATTAAAAGGGGTTACATGAAGGTTGGCAACATATCTATTTGTTTTATGCTCCTGTTGTAGAGATAAAACGTATCAATCACTTTGTGTTATGTCTGCTATTATTCAAACACCAGTTTAAGCTTAATGCAGCAGGACTAAGGGATGGTTCAGGGTCACCTGAGTCACCCTTAATTATAAGCTTATAAGAGAGAGCGTCTGTATCCAAATCCAAGTACAGGCTCTGACTCACATTCTACTTTTAGAAACTCTAAGAAACACAAGTAAACCTGCAGTCTGAGAATGAAGTGTTCTGTTAGAATAAAACGGTACTGTTCTGGATAACTGAAAGCTTTTCAGGTTCTTTTCAAGTGACCTGATATTGATAAATTACAGTAGTCAAGCCTGGAAGTATTAAATACATGAGCTAGCATTTCAGCATAACTCTGAGACAGGATGTTTCAAATTTTAGTGATATTTCACAAATGAACATATTTGTTTAATGTGCACATTAAATGATGCATCCTGATCAAAAACTACTCCAAGATTTCTCACAGTGCTGCACACTTAGTTTTTTGCAAATGCTTCTTGTAGAACAGAGTTTAGTGTAGAAAAAGTGGCAAAAAGCAGAAAAGCTAAGACAGAAAAATAAAAAAAAACTTGCTGCAAAATGTGTTGGATTAACTGACATGTTAGGTGTTCCAGCAGCTGCTGCACCATCAACAGCAGTACCAGCAACAAGTAGTAAGAAACTCTTTATGGTCACTGAAGGCTACTATTGCTAGCACTAATCACAAATAATTGCTCCTTTGCCTTTCCTGAGCATGGTATCAGGTGCCAGTACTTTTTTGGGCATTTTAGGCTCTGCAACAGTTACAGAGTGGCCGACTTACTTATTTCCGGCCGTTGTGGAGAGGACAGTTAGTATCCTTTTAATTCTGGGAACCAGATCACTGCCGGCCATAACCTCCGTTTGAGTATCCGGCCCAGTCAAGTTGAGGAAACCACCTGCAGCAGTCACTATTTTGTGGCCCGTCCTTTGAGAAACTCCTGTCTTGTCTTGTCAACTGTTTTGTTTTGTTTACTGTGTTGTCTACTGTCACGGTCTGGCTGGCAGACCGTGGGGAGGTGGGGAAACAGGACCCAAACGCCGGACTCTTCAGTGCAACAGTGTTTATTTACAGAGTGGTGAAGTAAGCAACAATAAATTCCCCAGTTTCCCAGACTCCCGTGCTGTGTTTTCTTCCCAGAAAAGTCCCAGTGTAATGTTCTCTGCTCCAGTGTTCCTGCACTCCCCGTGCTCACAGCTCCTTCTCGTCCCACATTCCTCCTGAGGGAAAACAATAGAGGCAGCCGTTACACACTTTATCCCAGCAGGCATACACTCACACTTTCTGACTATGCTAGAAGACTGACTGACAAACGCAATAATCCAGCGTTGGTGGAAGCTCCATCGCTCTTCTAAATAGCTCCCCCGACAAGCCCAGATGAGGAGCAGGTGTGTGGCCAGTCCTCAAGCCAGGCCACAAGGTGCCTGTAACATGGCCACAGAAAACAGCAACACACACACACCTGCCTACATACGGATGAGATAGGAAGCAATGCAGACAACACACCAAGTGATAATAATAATAATAATAAGGATAATAATAATAATAATAATAATAATAATAATAATAATAATAATATCAACAGTCATAGTCCCCACGGACCCCGAGTCCCCAGAGCCGGGTCCGTGACATCTACAGTTCTCTCCTGGCAGACTGCAGTTCACCTGTGCAGTGTAAAAAGCTATTTGGATTGTGAACCTTTTATTTTCTTTGTTTTAAAAGTGTCTATGTGTGATGTTTGAATATTAGTTTGGTTGGTTTGTACGTGTGATCTTCCTCTTCTCGTGGTCCTCAGCTACTGGTAGATCTCAAGACTCAATATTTGGTTGTTTTACTTAATTTAGGACGCTACTACATGATAGGCTGTGCTACAGTCAAGTTTTATTGTGATCCGTGCTGCAACTGCTTTTTTTAAACAAATATATTTAATAAAGGTATTTTATTATTGGAACCAATCTGCCTCAGTAGTGTATTTTTGAACCTGTGTAATCCGTTTTGTTTTTATTTCCTAGGGGTGAAATTCTCTTAGGTGGTATTGTTGCATTCTGATCATAATTCCCCTGACCACCTCGCCATATATGCATATATACATGTTGAGAGACTGAGACAGAGAGAGCGACCGTCCAGCCCTGTACATAAGACCAATTGTAATACTCATACAGTTGGTAAAATACAATACATAAACTTTCACTGACATGGATGTCTACCTTCTCCATTGTCTTGTACATTTGCATCAGGAGGTTGCATCAGTCCTCTTTTATGCCATCCAATGTAATACCATCTATCCTCAGGAGATGCTGAGGAGACTGATCTATTTATATTGTTAATGTTGATATTTGATCTGCTGTGAACAGTGTCTTTGATTTCTCTTTGTAAACTGGAAGCCTTGAGGGCAAACCTCAGCCTGATTATCGGTCAAGCTTTAAAATCAAGGCACATGTGGTTCACTTCCTCTAGCCTTTCCTGTCAATCAAAGTATCAGATCTTTGCTGTGTGCTCCTTTATATACTTTGGTCAAAATTTCAATTAGTATATATATATATATATATATATATATATATATATATATATATATATATTTGTTTTGTTTTGTTTTGTTTTGTTAATCTTCTTCTCCTATGAAGAACCTGCTGTTTCATTCAGTGTCACATTTTACATATGATAGATGATTTTAATAAAAAAAAAAATGTTTATAATGCTTTGTAACAAAAAAGCTTTTTATTTGTAATAAAGAATACATAAAGAATACATGCACAATAATATGTACTGCCATCCTTGATTTGTTAGTCACAAATTAAGAATTATAGAAAACAAATACAGCCCTATGTCACAATACCTGATTGCTCCACCCTTGGTGGCAAGAACTGCAAGCATCAGTGATGACTGTCTCTTTCACACTTGTGACCTACTCTTCTTTGCAGAAGTGTTTAGTCATACTGGAGTGTTTTCAAGAATGAATGGTGTTACGACCCGTCTAGGGCCAGGCAATAACATGAGTGAGGCACTCGCTTCCCCCCCAAGACCCAAGCAGCCACAAGAAACAAATCCTTTAGTTTCAATGTGATTTATTTACAATGTGAAAAAAAAGGAACCAAAACGGGAGTGTCAACACTTCAGGGTGAGCCAAGGCCAAAACAATAAACAAAACAAATCTAAACAAATCCCACACCCCTGACCTTACCAAAACAAAGTCAAAAATAAAGACAGAGTCTAACCTCCTTAACTAACTCAAAACAGGAGAAAAACGGGTGATCAAAAGAAACGGCAGCTCACCCCTACCCACTCCACTTCCACAACTTTCAAACGCACTGCAGCCAGCGGCTGCCACAGGAAGACTGCTGGGTCGTGAGGAGAAACGCGAAGACCCCTCCCGCTGTAGCGCTCCAGCCTCCTTTTAATGGGTGGGTCCTCCAGCTGGAACCAGTCACGCCGTTGCAGTGTATCCATGCACCAATCGGAGCAGGGCCCTGGCACAGCTAAATTAACATAAAAAGACATTACACCTGCACAAAACAAACACATGAACATGCAAGTTCGTAACACCCCCTTCCATAAGAATTAAACAACCCTCCCAATGTTTAATTCCCAAACTATGAAATTGCTCTCGACAGGGCGTCAGCGATGACATTTTCCGTCCCTTTCTTATGTTTGATTTGCAGGTTAAAATCTTGCAAAAGGAGGGACCAACGCATAAGTCTCTGATTTGAGTTTTGCATCTGGGAGAGAAACACCAATGGATTGTGATCAGTGAATACTTGATTAATTGATCAAACACTACCTCCAAGAAAAATACCATGTCATCTCCCCGCCATCTTCTGCATCTGCTGTCCTGCTGTCATTATTCAACTGCACCTCGTGTGACGTCATCAACCCCTTCTCCTCAACCTCCACCTCCTTCCCTCCATGTGTCCCGTTTCCTCCCTCATCTCTAGAATCAGGTGGCTGTACATCAATCTCCGACAGTGGCGACTGCTCCAAGTGACTAATCATTTCACTTTCCTTCTGATTCAGATCGTTCGCTTGCTCTACATCATAAACTTCATTTTCACCTCTGTACACCTACACTCTGGTATTCGTCTCCTTTTTTATGTTGCGGCTTTGAGCTGGGTCGTAACATAAGAAACAAATCCTTTAGTTTCAGTTCGTAACAATGGTCATGCCAAAACATCTCAGGACTTTTACTAGGCCACTCTAAAACCATTTTGATTTTGATTGTCATTCAGAGGCTGGTGAGTTTTCAGATGACTTTTTCACATAGGTTTAGGTAGATTTGAAGACCTAGTCCCCATTAATTAATGAAATCATGATTTTAAAACTGAATTTTGGATTTACTTAAATTACCTTTGTCTAATGTCACACTTTGTTGAATGATCTGAAACATTTAGGTGTGTTAAATATGCCCAAAACTTGGAAATCAGGGAGGGGCAAATACTCTTTCAAAGCCGTGTAGTTGATCAAGGTACTCAAGTTGCTGGAATCTCACTCACACTCTGTCACAGGTTACGCAGAACTCATGGCTGCCTGGGTTCACTGAAGCTACAAAAACGAGTATTTAGCACAAGAATTCATGTTTGCATGACCAGGTAAATATTCTTAACAATAGCTCATTGTACTTCATGTACTTCATATGCTATGTATCACATTGCAGATCTAATCTGATAGATTTCACCAAATATAATATTTAGTCATTTTAAATGCTCCAGACAAACAGAAACAGCAGATACATTTCAGAGGTCCAGTTTAGTGATTTGAATTATGTGAGGTGAAGCCTGACAGGGAGTGCAGCTGCCTGTGTCACACACTGTCAGTCAGATTGATTGAATCTTTATTTTGAACATGTTAAAAAAGTACAACAACATAGAATTAAAAGAGACAAATAAACAAAGCAAAACAAAAAGAAAACGAGCAACCACAACTACAAATAACTTTCATGTTCAAAAAGGAGCAGGAAGAAGCATACGCTTATTTAATCCCACCCCTTTTCCACTATCTAGTAATCAATAGACTACAGAAATACCTCCTTGCAATTACATTATATGTCATGTGTATTTTTTTTTATTATTCTTTTTATATATATATATATATATATATATATATATATATATATATATATATATATATATATATATATATATATAATTTTGTTATGTATATGATTTATATGAGACTTCCAGTTTAATTTATCATCTATAATCATATCAAGAAACTTATGTTCAAGTACTCTTTCAATGTCCACACCATCTATATGAATCTGCACTTGTACATTTCTAAGGGAATTCCCAAATAAGATTATTTTAGTTTTACTTAGATTTAGCGATAGTTTGTTCCTGTTAAACCATTTTTTAATTTTGCACATTTCTGAAGTAATTGTATCCAGCAGCTCCTTTAGATTCCCCCCAGAACAAAAAATATTTGTGTCATCTGCAAATAATACTAATTTTAATATATCAGATGCCTTACAAATATCATTTATATAAATAATAAATAATTTTGGACCCAGTACAGAGCCTTGTGGAACACCACAAGCAATGTCCAAGCATGATGAGGAATGGACACCCAGCTTCACAAATTGTTTCCTGTCACTTAAATAATTTTTCACCCATTGCAGTACAACCCCCCTGATCCCGTACCGTTCCAGTTTATTAATTAATATGTCATGATTGATTGTGTCGAATGCTTTCTTGAGATCCAGAAATACTCCAGCTGCATACTGTTTCTGATCTATAGCATTTGTAATCTCCTCAATTGATTCGATTAATGCCAGAGATGTTGATCTTTTTGATCTGAATCCATATTGACTGTCAGAGAGTAATTTATATTTATCTAAGAATTTGTCAAATCGTTTATTAAACAGGTTTTCTAGGATTTTGGAGAATTGTGGTAGTAAAGAAACAGGCCTGTAATTTGTGAAGTGGCGTCTATCCCCAGTTTTATACAGCGGCACAACTTTAGCTATTTTCATTTTGTTTGGCACTTTTCCCGTCTGAAATGATAAGTTGCAAATAGATGTTAGAGGTCCTACAATTCCTTCAATGACCTTCTTGACGATTTTCATGTCAATATCATTACAATCAGTTGATGTTTTATATTTACACATGTGTACAATGTCAATTATTTCTTTTTCCTCCACTGATGTGAGGAACATTGAGTTAGGGTTCCTATCAATCAGGTTTTCACTACAGTCTACTGATGGCAGTGACTCAGGAATTTGTTCTGCCAGTTTTGGTCCAATATTTACAAAATAATGATTAAAGCTGTTGACCTTATCAGCAGTGTTTTCCATAATATTGCCATTGTCGATAAAGTATTGAGGATAACTTTGTTGTCCAGAATTATTTTTAATGATACCGTTTAAAACATCCCATATTCCCTTCATATTATGTTTATTGTTCAATATTTTACTATAATACTCCTTTCTACATACACGTATAATATTGGTCAACTTATTTTTGTATTTTTTATATTTATTTTCAGCATCTTTTGTTCGTTGTTTTAGGAATTCCGTATAGAGTGTATTTTTCTTTTTACATGCATTTTGTAAACCCTTAGTGATCCATGGTCTATCTGAATAGTTGTGCTTTCTGTTGTATTTTATTGTTGGACAGTTTTTATCGTACAATTCCATGAATATTCTTAAAAATATGCCATATGCAATATCAATATCAGTTTCTTTGTACACATTGTCCCAGTCCTGATTTAATAGATCATTCTTAAGTGCATTCATAGTTTCTTCTGTCCTTACACGTCTGTATCTCAGTTGTTCTTCATGCTGATTTTTCTTATAATTAGTGTCATAAACTGCAAAAACTGGTAGGTGATCACTGATGTCTTTAATTAATATTCCGCTCACAATGTTGTTTTCCATATTGTTAGTGAAAATATTGTCAAGTAAGGTGGCACAATGTGGTGTAATTCTGCTAGGCCTGGTTATTTTAGGATGTAAACTCAAACTGTACATAGTGTTTAGGAATTCGTCGGTCATTTTATGCTTTTTCGGATTCAACAGGTCAATATTAAAATCACCACAGATAAACATAACTTTTTGATTTGTTTTAGAGAATATTTCCTCTATGAAGTCATTAAATACTTGAATACTAGAGCCAGGTGTTCTATATATACAGCTAATTATTACATTTTTCTCTTTTTCCTTATAAATTTCAATTGTTATATATTCTAATAAATTATCAATTACAGTTGTCATGCTTTCTACCACCTTGTAATTTAGGTTTTTATCCACATACACAGCTACTCCCCCTCCACTCTTGTTCCTTCTATTTACAAAATTCACTTCATATCCCTCCAGTCCAAAGTCCAGTCCTTTCTCCGCATTGATCCATGTTTCAGAAATGGCAATAATTCCAAATGGATTTGTCAACTCATTTAGATATTCCTTTATATTGTTGAAGTTGGCATACAGACGTCTGCTATTAAAATGGATTATTGATAATTTATTTTCCGTGTTGATGGTGTGCTTAAACTGTTCATCAGTGAAGTAGCAGCAGTTACTGCTGATGTTGTAGAAGAAGTTATTTTCCGGGTCTATATCCTTTTCTAAGTCTAGAACATTATGGTCTGTGTATCAAAATGTTTTCAGTTCCAGATTATCATAAAGAGAATTCCAATGAGTTATATTGATATTGTTGCCGGATGCAGATGAAGTTCTTTTGGACTGTGCCATGTGTTGTGTCACGTCACATGTGTATTCATACCTCCAGAGTAAGTTGAACCTCAGTATTTGTCCAGCTCCTCCATATTTCTGATGACCAACACTTTGGCTTGTTCCGGTGTTCCATTGAGTTTAATGAATACTTTGCAGTTGGTGGTCCATGTATTTTGAATTTTTCCCTGTTTCTTCAAGTAACGTGCTTTCCTGGCAATGTCCGCATTTCTTTTTATCAGATGTTCATTCATGAAGACATCGGATCCTTTCAGTTTCTTTCCTTGTTTTAACAGTGCTGTTTTGTGTTTTCTGTTTGCAAATCTCACAGTGATGGCTGGTTTGTCACTGTCATTTTTTCGGGGTAGAGGGTGGCAAGCCTCAATGTTGTTATAATCCACTTCCACACCTTTGGACCGTAGAAAGGTAACCACTTGATGCTCCGTGGAGTTGACATCTTCCACTCCTGGCCCTCCTACATTGTCAGCGGCGACCGCCCGGGCGTATGACCGGGGTTTGATGCGAAGCCCCGTGATGATGACATCGTTCATCCGGGTGTACTGCTCCAAATCCGCCACTCTGTTCTCCAGGTACGCCAGCCTCCGATCCTTCTCAGCGTTCTGGATGCAGAGAGCCTTAACTTCCTCGACCAGGTCCAGGATGGCTTTCTGCTGCAGTTTGACAGCAGAAATCTCCTCTGTCATAAACTCCAGCGACTTCTTAATATCGTCACCTTCCTCGGCTGACAGAACTTTTTTTGGGCCAATGCTTGTAGCGTTGCCGTGACGACTGGCTAGCTAGTTGATGCTAGCGTCCTTCCTCTCTCTCACCGCTACGGTTAAAAAACATCAACTTCTGAGTTTTTGAGAGGTCGCAAATGACGAGCCACTACTTCTGGACGGTTTCCCACACACGCTCTCAAAGTTTAGTATCCGCGGAGAGCTGCCGTTTTCAGGAGATATGTTAAGTTTGCCAACGTTTCTGCTCACCTTTCAACTGTTAAATATTTTATATATCTAAATATACACTATATTGGTCAAAGATTTCTCTTGTCTGCCTTCACATGCGTATGAACTTGAGCAAAATTCCATTCTTAATCCACTGGGTTTAATATGATGTTGACCCACCCTTTGCAGCTATAAGGGCTTCAAATCATCTAGGAAGGCTTTCCAGAAGGTTTAGGAGTGTGTCATATAAATATCTGTTTACAGTCAACAACTGCCTCTAAAAACTAAGAAAGGACAACTCAAAAGTATTTCAAGTTTATTACTAATTTTCACAGACAGTACTTAGTGACAGTGGGAAGAAAAACTCCCTTCTAACAGGAAAAAACCTGTGGCAGAAGGTCAGGGAGGGGTGACCATTTGTTGCAACCAGTTGGATGTAAGGGGAGTAAAGAAGAGTAAAAGACACACTGTCAAGAGAGCCAGAAATTATTATGCATTATGGGAAGTAGCCTAGACCTATTGCAATATAAATAAGAACGGCTTCAGGGTCACCTGATCCAGCCCTAACTACATGCTTTAGAGGCGATCGTGGCTCAAGAGTTGGGAGTTCACCTTGTAATCAGAAGGTTGCCGGTTTGAGCCCCAGCTCCGACAGTCTTGATCATTGTGTCCTTGGGCAAGACACTTGACCCGTTGCCTACTAGCTGTGGTCAGAGGGCCTGGTGGCGCCAGTGTCTGTCAGTGCGCCCCAGGGTGGCTGTGGCTACAATGTAGTTTGCCATCACCAGTGTGTGAATGGGTGGGTGACTGGATGTGTAAAGCCCTTTGGGGTCCTTAGGGACTAGTAAAGCCCTATACAAATACAGGCCATTTAGCAAAAAATAATGTTTTAAGCCTACTACTTCTTTTGATCTTCTCAGGTTTAACCCCCCCCCCCCCCTCCTTTTCTCTCTGTTTAAATTCTTTTGTGGATTTGTGCATCTATATCTTAGATTTCTGTTTCCTATACATTGAGTACCATAAAGATAGAGGAAATGGCCTCCCAGATTAAAATAAGGCTACTGTAAATACGAGAAAAGTTGTGTAGAGTAAAATAGATATAGTTCATCAAAATTCTGTTTAGAATGGCATCTGGGTCCAGATCTGGACACCAGTCTGGCCATATAGGACCTAGGCTTTAGCAGAGTCACATGTGATACCAGCGTGTCAAATTGACTCATATCAGGCATAAAAGAGGGTCTACAGCACTTGACAGGTACACTTACTCACTTATGAAAATCCAACATTTATTAAAAAGAAATGTTTTGTAACAGAATCAAGAGAACTTGATGTGCAATAACTGCAGAGGTAAAGCTTTCTCACTTTTTCCCCAAGGAGCTAGCACCTGTCTATGTACAATTCGAAAGCAATGAATTGCAATATTTCACCCTCAGACAGGAGCCGATTTAAGACAGGCTGGAGCGCAGAGGGCAGACATGAGCAAATATTAGAGGTGACAATTAGAACTGAGTGGGCTGAATGAAACTGAAAGTCAAGCTCAGCATTTACATCACCAAAAACCATGAAAAGAATGAGTCACTGCAAAACCTCCAACATGCACACATTTTTAGTAATGCTATACTACAGCCCGCGGACTGCCCCGGACAAAGCGGATGAAGATGGATGGATGGATGGATGGGCTATACTACAGTCTACAAACATGCCAGGCTGACTCTGGCATGCCAACATTACCACCATAGTGTTGAGACAATGCCTGCGATTCTTTTGGTCCTGGTAGAGATCACGCTGAGATGTTTCCATGTTTTACACAATCCTTTTATTACCCATTATTCTTACAGATGCATCTGGAGATCAGCACACTGTTAAGGCTGATCTAAAGAACTCCACACAACAGTTACAGTTATAACCTCTAGTCTCCTCGACCCTACAGTAAACACCCCCACAATGGAAATACACTAGTACAGTGGCCAAGGGTGCTGACACCCTGACACCCATCTCCTTTTAAGGTAGTGTCCGTTTGCCCTTTGTCTGCCCCTCACTCTCAGTAACCCTTGCTTCCTGGCCTGCGGGTGAGGGTTGATTGTCCTCCTGCCCTGCACCCCAGTTCTTTGTTCCCATTCCAGGCCTTCTTACACCCATTAGCGGCCATATTGTAATATTACAATCAATCCCAAACTATATTCTCTTTAACTCTGATGTATATTAAGGAATCTATTCTTAACAATAGCGAAGTCAACATTTTATGATATCTAAAACTAAAATCTTAGTTTTAACCATACCTTAAAACTCATTCTCACTCATACTCCAAATGAAAATGTGACTGATATTCAATATGTAATACTTGACTGAAGGGAAGAAAAGAATGAAAGATGGTAAATCATAGGAGAGCCTCTTTTAGTAAACCAACAGATTTAATGGGTGTTGTCAGCCTTTCTTTGATAGAATAGCAGAGCTGAAGTAAAGAAGATTTCTACTCATGTCACATACTTAGTGACAAGAAATCATTTAAAAGTGTTAATTTGCCCCTGAAGGATTATTCATATACTGATTGTTGAGCATGTCACAGTGTATGTGGGTGCCTGGCATTGACTGATGTGTACCATGTCTGTGTGTTGTCACCCTGTCTTTAAGAACATCTTCTTCAGGCCTCTCGAGACTAACTGAGACGGGTAGACAGGCAGGGAATGAGACAGAAAGAAACACACTGAGAGTCAGCAGACAGACAGATATATGGATGACCAAGCTGAGAGAGGAAATTTCCTAGACAGCCGGCATTTAATCACACGGCAGAGGCTGCAACATGAGGCCCAAAGTGGTATTCCATCCAAAATAAATCAAACTCTGTCTCGCTGAGAGCACATTTAGCTATATTTTGTGTCTCTGTGTAGCCTTTTGCAGACAAAAGTAATGCAGATGATAATGCCAGAGTGGTTTGTGGTGTTTCTACATAAAGCTTTTCTTGTTGCCTCTGAAGGAAATAGCAGAGCCTTCAAGGCACCAGGGAGTGGCTAATTAGTTATATCGTGCCAATAGTATATATCCTTATAGATCGAAACTGAACAAAAAATGATGTAGTCAAGGAAGACATAAAAGAAAGTGCCTAAGATTTTCAGCTGCATTTCAATAGCCGTGTCGCAACCCCGCCTTTACATCAGGGCTAACAGAGGTTAAAAGACCTTAACATCCAGCCTTATGTGAGTGAATGTGATCGGTCCTAAAAGGGAGTTTTTCTCTGTTTCCTAATAATAATACGGAAGCGTAGAGCTGCCACCCAGGCAAAAGAAAAATAGAAGTATATCACATTATAACATGAAAAGTTTATTGTTCTAACAAGATACTTTTCATGTTTGAACAACATAATATCACGTTATTACAATATACATAATTATCACGTTCGTACACGCTATATTGGCCCAGTTTATTTTTCTTATCATTGTTGTGAGGAGACCTTAAATAGCATTTGCATTTTCTGTTGCACAGTTAATTTGGAGTTCTTAATATGGATAAAAAGTGTCCTTTTTTTGTTTTAAAATAGCTGATAACTATGCGCTGATAGCTGCCAACATCTGCAAACAAATATAATTCTGGGAAGTTGTTCTATATAGTGTGTAACTGTTAATATAGAGCGTTATTAAATTTATTGCTAATGCAATCATATGGCACATTGACGTCTGAGGACTCATCATCAGAAAGGTTGCCAAATAAATAAATGGTAACTTACAAACACAGTTGTAAAAAGTAAAAGAACACATTCCCCTGTATTTGAACTGAAAAGGGATTAATGCTTATATGATAACGTGCTATGGCTAAATCTTATTGAAGCAGAACTATATAAAGTGAATCAAATCCATGTGTGACTGAATGTTTTAATGTGATGTGAATGTGAGTTCTTTATGTGAGTTCTTTATCTATATTTGTTATTTTCTAAGAATAACAAAGAAAATGTAATAATGTAGATACGGTGTAGGTTGATCATATGATTAAATGTCAGCAGTCCAGAAGATTAGATCTGAGAGCCTCACAATTGAAAATTTCATTAGGTACGCTAAAAGGGGAATCACAGTCCAACCTGTGAATTGATTTTGCAATTTTTGGTTTTTCATCTGCTCATTTTTTGCCCTGTTAGATGTTTAATTCAGAAAGATTTTGGTTTACATTATACTTCCACTGAAAGCCCAGCTGCTTTCCTGTTCGGTGATTATCATCAACACAGATCTCGGGGATAAGTGCATCTTTAGATCCAGTTGTGCTCATCCTTCCTCCAACCTCTCTCCACCAAAGATAAGAACAAACTTCGCACTAGCTCGGATCAAAAGTAGCCATGGTCTTGGTACAGTTATAATGTGGGAACTCACTGACTTGTCTGTTGACTTAAGCCATTACCACCTTTTCAGCAGTAGTATTGGCTGACTGATTTAGATGTTCTCACTGATTTAGATGAGGATATCCAGTTAGCAGCTAACAACTAATGATACTCTAGTATTATTATCTTCCAGTGATTCTACTCTGACATACAGGCAATTCTGCAAATGCAGACTCTTAATCCCCTAATTAAACATATTTCACATTTGGTGTGATGTGACAAAATATGGAAGAGAAAGTCCTTGTCACACTTTGTCCACATCCGCATATAAATCATGGCAATCCTCCTGGCACTTAACAGCGTACACTATGGATAGATGTAGAACAGGCACTATGTAATAACCTAGAAATTTCAGACCTACCATTTATCAGCTCAAACATCAAACGACATGAATGCTTTAAAAGCATCAATATCAGCTCTTCTCTGACAGCATGGTGGGAGTTTCTAAAAATGACAGAGTCTTCATTAATCCCATGCAAACGTACACCTATCTGGAACAATCCGGACATATTACAAAACAATAATATGATAAACTTTCCAGATTGCAGTTGCAAAGGAATTAAATACTTGGAACATATATTGGAAGGAACGGACTTTATTTTGTTTGACAGACTAGTTACACAATATGGGATCAACAAGAAACGATTTTTGGAATATCAACAAATTAAATCCATAGTAAAAAAAGAAATTTAATCCCAGTGAAGCTAAATTACAAACACCACCAAGTGTGGTACAATTTTTTAGTCTAAACCCCCCCAAATTATTGTCTAAAATATACAGAACAGTTTCTAAAATAGATGAATCAATATCCCTTTCTATTGCAAAATGGGAAGCAGATTTATCGATCAGCTCAGACCCAAACCTTTGGTCTCAGATATGCTTAAAAACCTTTCAATGGATCAGAAATCCCAGTTTGCAATTAATACAATACAAAATATTACACAGAGTGCACTATACTGGTCATAGGATGTTCAAGATGGGCTATACGCCTTCCAACAACTGCTCACACTGCACAGCAAATACACCGGACAATTACATCCACGCTCTTTGGTTCTGTCCACCAGTTCAGAAATTTTGGCGTGAGATATGTGAAGACTTATCAAAGTGTCTGAAATGTAACATTCCAGCCTCCCCTTTAGTATGCTTGCTGGGCAACTTGGATGAGGTCCCTGCAGAAATAAACACAGCCCACGTTGTTTTTACGGCCCTATACCAAGAAAATGGTCCTCATTAACTGGAAAAATAAAAATAATCTTAATTCTAACCAATATAAAACCATCTAATAGATCACATTAGTCTTGATACAGCCTCTGCCATCACATTTGATCAATCCCTTTGGGCTCCTTTGATCGGCTTCATCACCTAGTGGGGGTGGGGGGTCATGGTTTGGTCCTGCCTTCGCTATTGTGGTTGATATGGGGGTAGGAACGGCCTTAGGGCGTCTGGGGAGTCCCTAGGGACGTTTTCCCTGGAGGGCCTAACCCGGGGGGTGTGGCCATAGGGATGGGTATCGAAACCCGGTTCTTGTTAAGAACCGGTTCCCACTGTTTCAATTCCTTGGAATTGTTTGCCATTTTTGCAAACGATTCCCCTATCGATTCCAGTCGCCCGAATGACGTCACCACATTGCGGAGCGTCATTTACCTGGCAAGAAAAATGGTACCTAAGTGGCTCAAACGCTCAAAAGTTTGGTTATACTTTACGAGAACGGATGACAACAGGGCAACTTGCAATACTTGCAAAGTAAATATTTCATTTCAGGGAGGAAACACTACGAATATGCAAAAGCATTTGCTCACAAAACACGCGATAACCTTAAATGAATGTCGTGTTTTTAATTCTGCTCCGGACTCGTGAATCTCAACGCAGCAGCAGCGGTAACATTTGCACGTCCTCTCCCGTTAATGCAGCAGGTAAGTAATCAACTAACAGTGCATACTATGTTAGCGCAATCTGCCTTATTACAAAACCTGCCATTACTGTGCATTTAGGTGACCATGATGAGAGAGACAGACAGAGTCTGGCTGGCTCAGATGCTGGCAGTTCTCGCTGCAGTCTACTGTTAGCGTCTCCTTTCAGGCCAGGATAGACAAATGTCACCGAGCAGTGACTAAGTTTGTGGTCAAAGGCTTGCACCCATTTGCCACAGCAGATGCCCCCGATTTTTGGTAAGTGAATGTGTTTAATTGTAGGCAGGGACATTACTGGATATTCTTGTGTAATTGCTACAGAATAATTTATGTTATACTTTGTTATTGCTACAGAAGAATATTTATTTTATTATTTTATATTTACAATTTTTTTTCCTGGGGACCCTGTGACACCCCATTGAAGAGCCGTAGGCTGTGGATCTCTTAAGATCTCACTGTTGGGTTTGTAAGGCCATGTTACTCCTAAATTTCTATCTTGTTCAAAGAGAAGATATGGAACAAAGTTCTAAGCTAATCGATCTTAGTGTTCTCCTTTAAAAAAAAAAAAAGAATCGATAAGAGAATCATAAAGAATCGAATTGTTAAACAGAATCGAAAACGGAATCGGAATCGTGAAAATCTTATCAATACCCATCCCTACGTGGCCATGACCTGGTTAGGGGCTCTGGTGGCTCTTAGATGGTGTTTTCCTTGTGGCTGCGTACAGCGGAGATGGGGGAGGGTCTGTGCTGGCAGATGTTGGTTACTGGCCTGGTAGCCTGGCTGCCCCTGGGTGGTCCGGGACGGGCGTGGAGGCTTGGGGGTCTGGGGGTACTCCGCCCCCGGTCTGGGGTGCTGGCTGGGCCTTGGGGGCTTGGGTCCTGGCTGTTGTGTTGCCGGAGCTGTGGGCGGGTGGGTGCAGGGGGGCTCAGCCCCGGTGCAGGGGACCTCTGGTGCATCGATGTCTATTTGTGTCTGTCTATACGTTGGGTGAGTGCCGAGTATTTGGTTCTGTATATGGGGGTGGGAATGCACGTTTGTGTCCGCGTGCACCTGTTTGTCTATGTCTATATGTCAGGTTGGGTCTTAGACTCAACCTCTCTGGGTACATCTCAGGCCCTCCAAAGTACGGAGGCCTATCTCCCCTCACCACACTCCCTGCCGGTGGCTGATGCCCTCAGACGTTGGTGTGTTGGTGGTCCTTGTCGACTGGGGCTGGGCGCTCATGTATGTACCGGCTCACTCCTGGTGGCCGATTGGCGGGGCCTGGCGCCTGTGGCCCGGCTGGGCCCCCTCCGGGGGGCGGGGTGCCCTCAGGCCTCTGGCCTCTGGGCCTGAAGCTCGGTCCTCTCTGGCACAGCTGGCTGCCGGCAGAGCCCGCGGGCATGCCACTGCAACCTCCTCTGGCCTCTGCTCCGTAGCTGCTGGGTGACCTCTCGTTTGGGGCTCTACTCAGCTCTTCCCAGGAGGGTGGCACGGTTCCCCCCCTTTTGGTGGTCCTCCTCGGGTCCTCGTACTCTGGGGCCTTTGGATATCTGGGGCCTGGATCTCCTTCATACCTGCTTCATGCCCTGGGGGATGGGGCTATGGCTCCCCACACTCCCTAGCAGATCGTTACATGGAGAAATCTTTGGAATACAAGCATGCTGATCCACACAGGTATGCACACAGGTGTACACACAGGTGTTCACAGACACGGACTACACCTTTCTTGGCTGCTGCCTCAAAGCACATTGTGCGCTGTCTATCTTGCGTGCTGCACAATATCGTTTAATATTTAGTATCTACTGTTATCTACTGCTAGCTAGTTTATTGTGATGGTGCTGTATTTATTATGTTGCTCTTTTTTTTGTTTGCTTTCTCTTCTGTTTTTGTTCTCCATACAGGTGATCCAGGTGTTTTGTTTGTTTTTCTTTCTTTCTTCCCCCCTTTCTCACCTTTTCTTCTCCCCTCTGGTTTTCTTTCTCTCCCTCTCTTTCTTTAATTCTTTCTCCCTGTCCTATCCCCCAGTCATGTCTGTCCCGTTTGTAGCAACCGAAAATAAAATAAATACATAATTATAATAAAGGTCAATCAAATGGACCAATATGGCAAGGCCATGATGATCCACTTGGTAAAATAAATCCGCTTGGCATCTTTCTTGGCCGTAAGACAACAATTCTGATGGCTAAAGATCCAAACGGGACACAAAAAAACAAACAAAAAAAACCAGCGTACACTATATTTCTCTGTTTGTGTCGGGGGACCCGATCCTTGGGACTGACCAATTTTTGGCGCAGCGTGTTTTGGGGTTTAAAAGCCACAGAGAATAAAATGTCTCAACTGCAACTCAAATGTGTCGCTACTTTTTAAATTTAGCCAAACCAATTTGCAGTCATTGCCATTTGCAGACAGTCTTTGGCAGAAGGTACCCATTACATTAAATACATAGAATTGCAAAGAGAGAGTAGAGGGTGAAGCAGGCAGTATTTTAATATTAAAATCACAACCTGTGTTCAAGCTAAAGTTTTTCTTAACATTTGGTGTTCAAAGAGCGCTCGGTGTTCAAAGTATTTGCTCCAGGGTTTAGATTTATTGCTTTGTATTATATTTCTCCTGTCGGACCCCTCACCACAGTTAATTGTGACCGTGAAAATACCAGTCTGTTTCGAACTGCCTTTTTAACTGCAAAGATGGATCATAAAACTGTGATATCCTCCCAGATAATATCCTCTGATAGCCTCTGTCCCACAACACAGCCGGGCTGTTAGATGACAGCTGGCTCAGAATTAGGACAGATAAAGAGGGAACTTCCCCATCTAGAATATAAAGCATCACTGATGTTGTGTTGCAAATAAGCACTGTTGTATGTATGCAGAAGTCCTTGCCAAGAGTGTGGCTAGAGCGTGGCAGGAAGGTGATGGTTTGGCAGCTACCTGCTCTGCTGAAGTGTCCTTGAACAAGATTCCAAGTTGCCTCCTGGTAATGGGGCGATGTACTGTGGCAGCTTCTGATCGCTGTAACCACAGTCATAGCTTAATTTTGTACATGAACATATTGTAGTGTGGGAATGAGGGGTTACAGGATAATGAATCAATTATGAGATTATCCACAATACTCTGATTGACAAGCGGAGTTGGCTGACCGAATGTGGGCTGAACAATGCTTTATTTTACTTTCAGTGTCTGCTCTTCCAAAGTCCTAGTACTGACCGTCAGACCCAATTTTACACCCCCTAAAATTTATACCACTGCTTAAGACACCAAAAATATCTTTGGTTTAGGAAATAAAACCACTCATTTTGTTTTAATAAGCTGTTTAAACATTAGGACCTAGACTCTGAGCAATTAACAATTAGTAATTCTAGCTAAAGTTGGTCCATAAAACAATATATAAGGATCTGTCACATCTACATAAGGTAGACCAGGGAAAAACGGATTTCAGCAAATGTAAGATAAATGGAAGTGCCCTTTCTATTTTAATCTATTCAGATGCTGGTGTTTGCCAGGGCAGCTAGATTCTGACAAATAGGCAGAGCAGCCACAGTCAGATAAATGCAGAGAGAATGGTGAGAGGAGAAAAAATATTTTAGAGACTAATGGAAAACAATGGGGATATCTAAGTGAAGGGACAAAACCGAGCAAATCAAACAAATAGAAAGAAAATATGGAAAATAAAAGATAATCAGTATGTTTTATTATACACCACATAAAGCACAGTTTGTGTGTATAAATGTAATATAAGCTCAGTGCTCCACAGACAAAAAACCGATGGAAAATAAAATATACAGTTATCAGGTAACAGTTGAGAACATCTAAATCAGTCAGCAAATGTGTGTGTATACTTGTATTATTGACATGGCAAGCACATAAATCACTTTAACAGCCACACTGGAGATTAAAAAAAAAGACCCCATTATATTAATCATTTTAAAGCTAGCCTTAAGGTCAGTTTTAGGTTATGGGAAGGTCACTATAATGAACTCTGAAGTGATGGGAACATGGAAAAGCTGTGGCATGAAAACCACAGCCACGAGGAGATGATTTACTTCCTTTTTTTGGTCATGAGGTGAGAGGCTGTTTTTTTTTGTCACACTCACACACACAAAAAGTAATGTCTTTCTCTGGTGTCTGCGGGTGGCCATACATCCACTTGATGTGTTGTTATGAGTGAGCACGACTGAGTGAGGTCGAGCCAAAAAAAAAAGAAAAAGAAAAAAAGGTGAAGCCATACAAAGTTTATGGGGCATGCAATGGCCCTGCTGTCAGCACTAATGGGACACTGTAACACAGTGCCCTGAGAGCAGGAGGTGGAAGTGCTGTTGTGGCCAGTCCCTGCTGGCTGCTGTATGTCACATAAGTTACGGATGCAGAATCTAACAGCAGTGTGGCTGATAGGGCAGGTGGCTACAGTAGCAATGGATGCAGAGGAAGTTGAATGGCAATGGTGTCCTCTTCCCTCACAGCTACCTTTTTACTCAGCATGGGCTGCTCTACTGCAGAGGCCATTAGCACCAGAAGAGTTGTTCTGGAGAGCTCCAACTTTTGAAAGCACCCACAACTGCATCCTTATGTGTTTATGTTCAAGAGTAGAAGCTAAATCCCATATATGCAGAGGACATCTTCAATTCAATTCAATTTTATTTATATAGTGCCAAATCACAACTAAAGTCGCCTCAAGGCGCTTCATAGATACAGAGAAAAACCCAACAATCATATGACCCCCTATGAGCAAGCACTTTGCCGACAGTGGGAAGGAAAAACTCCCTTTTAACAGGAAGAAACCTCCGGCAGAACCAGGCTCAGGGGCGGCCATCTGCTGCGACCGGTTGGGGTGAGAGAAGGAAGACGGGATAAAAGACATGCTGTGGAAGAGAGACAGAGGTTAATAACAGATATGATTCAATGCAGAGAAGTCTATTAATACATAGTGAGTGAGAAAAGTGACTGGAAAGGAAAAACTCAATGCATCATGGGAATCCCCCGGCAGCCTATGTCTATTGCAGCATAACTAAGGGAGGATTCAGGGTCACCTGGTCCAGCCCTAACTATATGCTTTAGCAAAAAGGAAAGTTTTAAGCCTAATCTTAAAAGTAGAGATAGTGTCTGTCTCCCGAATCCAAACTGGAAGCTGGTTCCACAGAAGAGGGGCCTGAAAACTGAAGGCTCTCCCTCCCATTCTACTTTTAAATACTCTAGGAACAACAAGTAGGCCTGCAGAGCGAGAGCGAAGTGCTCTAATAGGGTGATATGGTACTACAAGGTCATTAAGATAAGATGGGGCCTGATTATTTAAGACCTTGTATGTGAGGAGCAGGATTTTGAATTCAATTCTGGACCTGGGGCTTCCATACAGCATTCAATTCATGTGTGGAAACATTGCAGTGTATCAATGACCTGACTGCATGACCAGATAGTAGATTAAATTTTACTATATTATCTATTCCAAAAACCAAAGGATATTTTGTTGGCTCATTATCATATGATTAGGACAGGACTAACTGGGATATCTTTGAACATCAGGACCTGGAAATGTTCACCGACAGTTTTCTCTGCTACATAAAACACTGCATAGACACTGTTACAGTAGACAAATGTATCCAGGCTTATCCCAACCAAAAGCCCTGGATGACCCGGGAGGAGAAGCAGCTGCTGAAGGAGAGGAACATCGCGTTCAGGTCTGGCAACATAGACCACTACACCGCAGCCAGATCCAACCTGAAGAGATGCATCAGAGAGGCGAAGGGGGGCTATAGGAGGAGGATTGAGGACCATCTGGAGAGTAACAACAGCCGGCAGGTGTGGCAGGGCATTCAGCATCTAACAAAGTATAAGATCAACCTCGGAGCTGCGGAAGGTGACCTGGCGCTGGCGGAGGAGCTGAATATCTTCTTCGCCGGCTTTGAGGCCATGGTACCGGACGTACAGCAGCACCACCCTCACCCTGGAAGAACACAAGGTGAGGTGCACTCTGCAGGCCGTTAACCTGAGGAAGGCGGCGGGTCCTGATGGTGTGCCAGGTCGAATATTGAGGGATTGTGCAGAACAGCTGGCTGGGATCTTCACCAGGATCTTCAACAAATCCCTCGCACAGGTGACTGTCCCACTCTGCCTGAAGTCCTCCACCATAGTCCCCTTGCCTAAGAAGCCCCACATAATCAGCCTGAATGACTACAGACCAGTGGCACTCACCCCAGTGGTAATGAAATGCTTTGAGAAGCTGGTCCACAGACACATCACAGCAGCCCTGCCTTGCAGCCTGGATCCACAATACAATACAACTTTATTTATATAGCACATATAAAAACCAATGGTATACCAAAGTGCTTCACAATAAAACAGCAGGTTAAAACATGAATAATATAAGACCATTAACAAAGTACTGAATATGCTAACAGGTCAATGGCACTAGCTACACAAGAATAAAAGTGAATATCAAATCAAACTTGGTAAAAACACACGGGTTTTAAGTACAAGAAGATATATATAGAAAGATAAAATTGGAATTGAGCATAAAATACAGGCATGAACCACACCAGTTTGCCTACAGAGCAAACCGGTCCACGGAAGACGCTGTAGCCATAGTACTCCATGCTGCCGTAACACACCTGGAGGGGCTTGGAAGCTATGTGCGGATGCTTTTCGGGGATTACTGCTCAGCTTTTAACACCATCCTTCCACACAAACTGGTGGTAAAGCTACAAGACCTGGGGCTTCCATACAGCACCTGCATGTGGATCAACAGCTTCCTCTCGGGCCGTAGACAGAGAGTGAGAATTGGCCCTCGCACATTCTCTGCTCTGAGCCTCAGCACTGGCTCACCCCAGGGCTGTGTGCTCAGTCCACTGCTCTACTCTCTCTACACACACGACTGCACTCCTCTCCACCAGAGAAACATCTTTGTGAAGTTTGCAGACGACACCACCGTGGTGGGGCTCATCTCCTAGACAAGTCTGCTTATAGAGACGAGGTGGACCAAAGAACTCATAATAGACTTCAGAAGGAAAAAGGCAGAGATCCCACCACTAATCATTAATGGGAACAGTGTAGAAAGGGTGGCAAACTTTCGCTTCCTGGGAGTCAACATAGAGGAACCTTTCCTGGAGTGCGAACACCTCCGAGCTGCTAAAAAAGGCCCAACAGAGACTGTACTTCTTGAGAATTCTCAGGAGGAATAACATCACACAGAGATGGCTGGTGTCCTTCTACAGAGCCACCATCGAGAGTGTAATAACCTATTGCATATGCATCTGGTACACTAGCTGCACAGTGGCTCAGAGGAAAGCACTCCAAGGGATCATTAACACCACCCAAAGGATCAGTAGCTGCCCTCTCCCCACGCTGGAAGATCTACACAATACCTGCTGTCTTAAAAAAGCTCAAAACATTATAAACGATACCTCACACCCTGGCCACTCCCTGTTTGAACTGATGATGCACTGATTGGGGACCACTTTTAATTTCGTTGTACCTGTGACAATGGCAGTAAAGACATTCTGATTCTGACATAGTCAGCCAGGAAAAAACCTCCACCAAGGGAGTTCTCTCTCTGAACTTTCTGCAAAGTGCAGGCTTTTGTGATTTGCCCTGCTGAAACCCATTTTAAAATACTAAAATACCAATTTTGAGAGAAATGATTTGTATTTTTGTGGATATAGACAAAGATTGGAAGGATTAGGTTCATGTCAAGAAAACTGAAATTGAATTTTAGTGTGCATTAAAGCATGACAAAACCCTAATAACTTCACGTGTTATATTATTTCAATCATAAGAATGCAGGGAACAATATTCATTTTCATCTTTGTGAAACCTTTGCTATACTTACAGTTGTAAGGCACTTTTCTATTTGGCTCACTTTTCAGACCCAGAGGTCATACAGGGTTGTAATAAGCACAAATGACCTCTGGTTCACTTACATTATTCTTCCAGGACAGTCTGTTACTTTAATACATATCAAATGCTGGCAGTTTATGAAGTACAGAAGATGTTAGCCTAAGCATAATAATGTTGGGGAAGTACAGAAAAAAATGGGAGGGAGAAAAAGAAAAACCAACAGATCAATGGTGAAAGACCTTGAATTCAACTGGAGCTCAACACAAAATGAAAATAAATACTGAGCAACATTCATGCTTCCACAATCTCCCTGCTGCTTCCTGTCTTTCTGTCATGGTCCGGAGTCTGTGACTCCGTGTTTATGTTTTAGTTTATTATTATTCTGTGGTTTTGGTTACCTTGGGTGTTTGTACTCTTTCATGGTTCATGTTCCTAGGTTCTGTGTCCCCCAGTCTGTTTTAAGTTGGTGTGTTATGTCATTACGTGTATGTGTTTCCTGTTTTACTTTGAAGGTCCATGTTTGTTCTCAGTGTGTTCAGTTTACTTTTCCCCTGTTTCGTCAGGTCGGATTACTCCCAGCTGTGCCCTCCTTTTGTGTCTCATTCCCTCGTTATCCTTCTGTGTATTTTAACCTCGTGTCTGCCTTTGTTAGTTGCTGGTTCGTCTGTGTTGTTTCCCCTCGGTCTCCCTGCGTCTCTCCGTATGTATTTCCCCGGACCTCCCTGCATCTTCGTTTCTGTTAGTTTTACCCAGTTTAGGTTCTGGTTTTATGTTCCCAGTGCCATTGTTGTTTGTATTTCCTTTTATTTAATAAATACTCACCTGCACCTGAGCTGCCACATTTTGGGTCCTAATATATTCCACACGTCTGCCACACCGGACGTGACACTTTCCCTCTCAGCTGTAATAATGGCATTGTGGATCTGAGTGGACGTAAACTCCATTGTGATGAATAACAGAATTGATTCAAGCCATTGTTACCATTCTTCTTTGTGGTTCCATTCATGTATTGTTATTTGTTATGAGGGAAGGCCTGCCTCCACTAAACACCACTATCCTTTTACATTTACTGCATCATGGATGATACATGCAAAACATTTATTCATTTGCTACTCTATCTAGGATTTGTTTCCAAGTACCCTTTTGCATAATTTTCTTTTCTTTCATTTACATTTTATATGCAAGAATTTTCCTCCCATTTTTTGTAGTTTGTCAAAACTTTTGTTTATTCATCCTTTTCCAATTTTGAATTCCAAAATTTGGTGTGGCTGTGGCGAGGCGGACACACCCGAGCGGCATCAGTGATCGTGTCGCACCCGTATAAAAGTCTGAAATGGATCCTAACTGTATTGTTGTTGGTGATGTGTTCGGAAATGACAGTTCGGAAATGTAGAAATGACAGCAACCGTAAATAAAAGTGTTTGAAAGTGTTGAGATGTGGGCGGTTCCGTCATTCTCCTGTCACATTTGGAAACTGTGAAAGTAGCCAAAACATGAGCAACAATCTATTGCAATAAAATTCAAATTGAACTAAATAGCTCAGAAAGGTAAAAAAACAACAACCCCTAAACAAACAAACAAGAAACACAATAACCAAAAGTCTTGATGCATGCTCAATCATCCAGGTAAGTAAATCCTAAAAGGTTGATTCTATTCATCTGGACGCTTCTCCCACTGAAAACGCTACTTTCAGATGAACAGAATCAACCTTTTGGGACAATAACAAAAACAAAACAAACAAAAAAAACATTAGCTTTGAAAGTTCTTCCACTTTTTCAGTTAAGTTTGTTGTTTTCTTGCCTTTGCCTGACCTTTTTCTTTATTATTTCAATTGCTCACTATCACAACTTAACCGAAAAAAGAAAATGTATAATAAAAGCAATTTTGATTTAGTACTTTTTTGTAAAATATCAAGAGTTGAACAATTTAGATGCCGGAGACACTTGCTATTATAATTCTTAATAAGTCAGAATGGAGCACAGTGAGATGATACATTATAAATGATGGATTGTGCTTTTACTACTGCACCATTTCCAGCCCAACCAAATGGAAAAATTATAATAAAAAATGTCTCTCAGTGTTTTTACTAAAAATATGCATTGAAACAGGAAGATGGAATAGGCATGCTTTACATAAATACATGTAACTGCCAAAATTGTTCAACACAAAGTTATTCGGTGGTGGAATCCAGTCCATTCAAGTAATGTGCCAGAACAGCAGAAAGGAACAAGCTTCTCTCCGTTGTTTAGTTACCAGGGTGACATGATGTTTTGCCCTGTTAACCCTCTATGATCTAAGCCATCACAGGTGATAATTATTACTAGGTATTCAACTAACTATACTATGCTATTTAATGATGCAATTTTTGTTCTTTTAAAAATAGTGTCCTGCCACGTCTTTGCATGGAAATGAATCACTGCATATGACACATTATAATCTCTTTACATTTTGTCTTAAAAATAAAAAAGTCATTTTTATTTCTCTTGAAAACATGAGGTTATGGGCATGGTTGGGCTAGTCACCAATAACAACTTATATTTCAAAGAGATAGAGAAGCTTTTGTGAGCTCAGCTCAACCTTTTCATTCACCTAACCAAGTAGTTTTGTTGCCACAACCTGAAAACTAAATTTAAAAATACTTGCCTTGACTCTCTGGGGTCTAATTTGTCAGTGGTGTTGACCCCAGTCCTAACTCCATATCCCTAGGCAATAAGTACATTTATTTTCTTGTTTTTATTTCTTGTTTACTGTTCTCCCATGTCTTGGCAGTCAGTGAATAGCATTCTACTTTCTAATCGTTCTGAAAAAGACCTAGTGAATAATGATCTGAAAACACTCCAGTTTTCTGGGTTGTGTTCAGTGTCGGAAAAAATAAAGTGTATTAAATTTATATAGATGGTCCCACCCTTGGAGGCCAGACTTCTGCTGCTTCCCATCCTCATAGCCTGCTTTGTGATCTCCTACCTCCAGAATTAGGAGGTAGGAGATCAATTCACTTTGACAATGCATTTCAAGATTAAAAAAAAATTAGCAATGACTTCACAAATTCTATGTACACATTTCAAAATATTACATTGTAATGTTATTGCACAGGAGTTGTGTTATGTAGGCTTGTAATCATGTGTGGAGTGTGTGTGTATATATGTATCAGCGTTTATGTACAATATGGATGGCTTTAGTGAAGAAGCTATTTTTCAGTCTTGTGTGTTTTGAGTGTAGTGATCTGTACTCCTGCTTGAAGGGAGAAGTTCACCCCATTAGAGCACTTCGCTCTCACACTGCAGGCTTACTTGTTGTTCATAGAGTATTTAAATTTAGAATGGGAGAAAGAGCCTTAAGTTTTCAGGCCCCTCTTCTGTGGAACTAGAGACAGAAACTATCTCTACTTTTAAGATTAGGCTTAAAATTTTCCTTTTTGCTAAAGCATATAGTTAGGGCTGGATCAGGTAACCCTGAATCCTCCCTTAGTTAAGCTGCAGTAGGCATAAGCTGCTAGGGGATTCCCATGATGCATTGAGTATTTCTTCTTCAGTCACATTTTTCACTCACTTTGTGTTGATAGACCTCTCTGCATTGAATCATACTTGTTATTAATCTCGTTATTTGTCTAAAAGACAGTCACATCTCACTAACCCTTATTTTTCTTTATTACTGAGCTGCAGACCAAGCATCATATTTCTCACCCACTATGTGTTGATAGACCTCTCTGCATTGAATCATATCTGTTATTAACCTCTGTCTCTATTCTACAGCATGTCTTTTGTCCTGTCTTCCTTCTCTCACCCCAACCGGTCGCAGCAGATGGCCGCCCCTCCCTGAGCCTGGTTCTGCCGGAGGTTTCTTCCTGTTAAAAGGGAGTTTTTCCTTCCCACTGTTGCCGAAGTGCTTGCCCATAAGGGGTCATATGATTGTTGGGTTTTCCTCTGTATTATTGTAGAGTCTACCTTACAATATAAAGCACCATGAGGTGACTGTTGTAGTGATTTGGCGCTGTATAAATAAAATTGAATTGAATTGAATTAAAGATAATATGCCCCGGGTGATCATAGAGGCACTGCTGTGGCAGTTTGGTCCTGATGACATTTGTGTCACCTTGACGACCCTCTGCAGTGCTTTCTGCAGTTACAGTTTAACTGGTCTATTTACCATTTACATGATGATCTAGATAGATTAAACACAGTTTGAGACAGTGATAGCTAAAGATGATGTGAATCTATAATACTATATGCTATACAATTATGATTTGTCTATAACTTGTCAAATATACTGTAATGTATTACAGAAATCACAACCTTCATATGGCAAATGTGCTAACAACAGTTCTGAAATGAATACAGTACATTGCATTAATGGTTGTATTCTGATTTGTCACATGTTACCAATTTATTATAACCATATTTCTGCACACAGATCCAATATTTCTCTCAGGATCTCTAACACCTGTCAATTTTCTTCTTTGGATTTGGATCAGACCATTTATTGTTTATTAATAGATCTGTTCTCTGTGCTCTGCTATCCCTGCTGTGTTTATTCACCTCCAGCCTAAAGCCCAGCTTTAGTCAGAGCATAGCCGTAAACCATAGCTACTCCATGAGCCTCTTTATCACGTCACACTTCCAACCTTTTTGATCAAATGGTGCATGCAGAGCTGTCCTCATGGGTTGGAATAGTTTACTCAAGCTCTTGCTGGATCATGATGCAGGTGAGGATCTCACACACACTCATACACACACACTAAACACAGTACCACTGGAAATGGCATTTAAAAGGGACTTATACAAAATCCACTTTATCAATTCCTAACATCATCACTGTACGGGACTAATGACAATGATAATGGAAACTGACGATGGTGATCATTATTTTGTTATTCATAATAGCTTTAATCCATATTTTCATGCCCCATCTGACTGACACTAGCAACACAGGCATGTTTTTGCATGCACACACCCACTGCAGGGCACACTGAAGCGTGCAGAAGAGACAGATGTGATATTTTACATGGAAAAAGCTGATAGTTATTATATTTATAGTTCACTAATTACACACGTTGTTCACTAATTATGGTTTGCTACATCAATCACTATTGAATGTCAATGTGCAAATATTTCTTGGTGGGTTTGGGTTACAGATAGGGAATAGTGCTAGCATCATGATAGGATCCTTTGTTTCCCAATGGCTAAGTCATCATTCACCTGCCAATAGGATGGCAATAAGATGGTATTACTCTGAAGCAAATTGCCCAGTCCTGGTCCACAGCTCTCCTCCCCAGACAACTACAGATAAACCTCATAAGCACGCATCCACTTGTGGCAGCAAGATTTGCTGTGAGCATGTGCAAAACTATGTACTGTTCCTGTTTGTCACAATAAAACTTACCAGTGGCAAATTAATATGATATTCTATAGACATGTTACTAGCAGGAAGACAATATTTGCAATCAATACTTATACCAAACAATAGAGAAGGCAACTTGTGGGTTGAGACTGTATCTCCCAGCTAAACTAAGAGCAGGTCTTTGGGTCATCCAGGATGACCTGGAAGAATTTGCCAGATACAGGGATGCCTCTGTGTCTCTTCTCTCCCTGTTACTACAGTAACTGTGAAATGGGCTAAGACATTTGGAGGATGAGTGTAATTCTCCTGCTTAGTCAACCTTTTTGGTATTCTGTTTGAATTCATGTAGTACAGTCAACAAAGGAAAAATTATTAGAATTTCATTTGTGTACGGAGAACCACAGACATTGTGAATATTTTAATATTTTAATCTGAGATTTGTTCTTTTGTTGTGTCATCTTGTAACTTGTCGAGTGTAGTTTGAGATAAGGAACAAGATGTCTCAGACAGGATTCACTCTGTCTCAGACAGAGTGAATCCAGACTTCAAACCGAGCAGCTGGGAATGTCTACTGAAAACGGTTTGTCCACATAGCAAGAGACACTGCAGAAATGCACATACAGTCAAAGGATTGTGTTTCATTTGGAAATACATGGGCTTGTATTTATACTAGCCACACAGGGGCAGTGCCTGATCAGTAATGCTGCTTTAGGATCTCTGTGCTTGTGCATCGTTCCTATCATGTGTATGCTGGTGTGTGTGAGGACAGACTTAAATCAGGAAAATTAACTTCCAAAGGTCACCTTTAATAAATAATCGTTAAACGATCTTTCACCTTCTGTGCATCAATTAAACCGGCTTTATATTTGATTTACTAGAATTAGTGTTATCTAATCTGAACTATCATGCAGTATAATCTAATATGGCATTAAAATGCAAATACAAACTATATTATAAACCAACTTGTGGTGTGGATCATTGAATCTGCAAACCTTTTACTGACTGCAGAACTTTAAGAGCGGTGTCTCATTGACCACTAATTAACTCTACGTTCTATTTATATAGACAAAGTCTGTAGTTGATGCCAGTGTTTATTTGGCTGCAGCTTTCAGTGAACCATTGATTAGAATAGAGCAAAGGAAGTGACGTGAAAAGACTAGAGAGAATCTGTGGAGTCTATCGTCTGTGCTCTGCAACAGTTCTTATTTTAAGAGGTTTGTAGTCCATTGTCAGGGATATTCTGGGTCTCTAGCAGTGAAAAAAAATCACAAGTGTGGTCCTCACGCATTCTTTGGATTTATATTGCAATTACAGCAAAGGGAGGAGTCGGGATCATCTTTGATCACAGAGCAGCTTTCAGAGTGTTTTTTCCAACAGTTCGGCTTGCTTAGATAAATTATAAAACCAAATATTTAAAAAGATATACAATTTAATGTGAAAATTAATACCCGATTGACAGCTAGAGATTCTTTGTGGTTTCTTTTTAGGAGCATCCTTTTTCTTCACTGCTTCAAACAATTAAAATACACAGAACTTGTTGCACCTCGTTGTTGTATTCAGGTCTTTAAAAGCATATATTATCAATGTAATTTTAAAACTCACGTTGTTGGTTTGCCCTCTTGATGAAATCATGCAATATTTAATTTGATACTGTGTGGACTTCTCTTCTTAGAACAACTAGCTGAGCATGATTTTTGGACAGTTTTGCTAATATTAATTGTAACGTCACAATCTGATGCAGCACTAAACGGCATTGGTTTGTGTGAAGTTTCTGTTCACCGTCCAAACTGTCTGCCCTTTACCAAAGAGGCGCCTGTATCCAAAAGAGACACATGTCAGTGTTTTGTAACACATGTTCTTACACGGTGGTGTTTTATGCAGATGGATGCTGGTGAGAAGAGTTTTGGATGAATATAAGTCCTGTTTGCTCCAGTCCACAAAAAGATGCTTAGCTTAGAGGGGGAGCAGGGGGTACTGTGGGAGGGGGGGAGGGGGGGGGGTGTAGTTGTTGAAGTTGTTGTGCTGTCATTTAAGGGTAGTGCATCAGTTGGTGTTTTGTCTGGTGTCCTTCCCTGCACTGTCTCCTGTGGTTTCTCAGTCTTCTTTTATGTAATGTGTTTTGATGTTCAAGTGATACATTCTTCTATTTTTTTTTTTCAGCTTAAGCTGGGATGAGTGATGAGCTACAGTTACCCTTTCCCTGAAGGTGGTTAGTCCAAAGCACTTACAGTCTCTTGTGACCTGCAGTGACCTGGAACGACTGGCTGCTTCATCATGGAAAAGTTGCTGGAGAAGGCAACTTTTCCATGATATGCCTTTATATGCCATTATTTCATCCCACTGCACAAAATTGGGCAGAAATATTTTGGGACTGGGTGCTGCTGTCTTGTGCTCATAATATATATATCTTTAACTGAGTGGCTAGTAATTAGCAATTAAGGCATCCTTTAAAACACAAAGTTATACAATAATAACAGGAAACTGTAGTTTTTAGTTATTAATGCATAATAATAACTAATAACAACGTGTCTTTGACCTGTCTTCCTCCCCTCACCCCAACAGCTCTGAGCCTGCCTCTGCTAGGTTTCGTCCTGTTAAAAGGAAGTTTTTCCTTCCCACTGTCACCAATGCACTTGCTTATAGGGGCACATCTGAGTGTTGCTTTTTTTAAAAAATGTATTATTATATAAATATTATACAAAAAATACTCTGAAGTCAATTATTCATTTGCTTATAGCTTATAGCTTTGGTTTAACCTCAATCTAATCATTTTGGCCTCTACCATCTTGGTACAGTGGAACCCCGGCTTACAAAGACCCCATTTAACGAAAAATTCAAGTTACAAAGGCACTAAACGGCAATATTTTTGCCCATGGTACGACAAAATGCCCGTGTAACGAAATCTGTTTGCAAAATGCGTTTTGCTGTTCCACGTGAAAGACGTATTGTTGTTGTAGTGCGCTTTTTTGTGTGCTTTTTGTTTGCAGTTAGCCTATCGTTCATTCATAATGGGGCCGGCATAAGGCATAAATATGAGCGAGTTTAAAAAAAATGTTTAAAAAAATATAATTGCACAGTGTACGTACGTACGTACATTAATTAACGTAAATGTAAGTTTTAGTTTGAATGTTTAGAATTAAATTCCATAATGTCATGTACATTAACACATACGTACGTATGCATGCATACGTATGCTTTGTTCAGCCTCCACCAAGAACTTCATCTTCAGCCAGCATCGCCTCACTCAAAAGGTGATGGAAAAACGTGCTTCGACTTACGAAAATTTTGACTTACGAAAGACCCTCTGGAACGAATTAATTTCGTAAGTCAGGGTTCCATTGTACTTGGAAACAAGATGTCACAGGTGAGTGGTGGACCTGAATGCAAACTGAGGACAGTAGTGTCTTGTCAATAACAAAGTAGCTGTGCCTATCCTCCTAAAATTTTAATGTGTATTCTACCCTAGTTCTGACCATCAGCTACAACTCCAACAACATCAGGTCCGTAATGTGTTCGGAGCAGCAAATCAGAGGAAAGCTGCTGGCCCTGACGGAATACCTGGTAGAGTGCTCAAAGCCTGTGCCGACCAACTGGCTCCTGTGTTCACCAGACTATTCAACATCTCCCTGACACATGCCACTGTCCCTCACTGCCTGAAATCATCAACAATAGTCCCAGTCCCCAAGTCCACCACCATCAATAGCCTCAGTGACTACAGACCCATCGCACTGACTCCAGTGGTTGCAAAGTGCTTCGAGAAGCTGGTCCTAAAACACATAAAGGACTTCCTCCCCCCCAGCTTCGACCCCCACCAGTTTGCCTATAAGGCAAATAGGTCCACAGAGGATGCAATTTACCACCGCCCTCCGCTCTGCATCACCTGAAGAATCCTGGGACATCAGTAAGGATGCTCTTCATTGATTTCAGCTCGGCCTTCAATACCATCATCCCAGACATTCTTATAGACAAGCTGGTAAACTTGGACTTCCCCCCTTCCACATGTGCATGGATCAAAAACTTCCTCACAGATCGTTCACAATCAGTCAAGGTTGGCAACCAGCGATCATCCACCCTGTCACTCAGCAATGGCTCACCACAGGGATGTGTGCTGAGTCCACTCTTATACACCATCTACACCAGTGACTGCACCCCTACGCACCCCTGCAACATCATCATCAAATTTGCAGATGACACCACTCTGATGGGGCTCATCACCAACGATGATGACACTGCCGACAGGGATGAGGTCCAGCGACTATCAGAATGGTGTAACTACAATAACCTCACCCTAAACACCAAGAAAACAAAGGAAGTGGTCATGGACTTCCGCAAAACAAGAACTGATCACCCTCTCCTATCCATAAAAGGTGACTGTGTGGAGAGGGTGTCCTCCTTTAAGTTCCTCGGGTTTTGAGATGAAACAGGCTGCAGACTGAACTCCTAGTGTCCTTCTACCATGCCACTATTGAGAGTGTGCTGGTGCATGCCATCCCTGTGTGGTACGCTGGTTGCACAACAGCTGACAAGAAGAGACTACAGAGGGTCATCAGAACTGCAGAGAACTCCCCTCCCTGGACTTAATTGCCAGCTTAAGATGTCTCTCCAGAGCCAGGGCAATTATAAAGGACCACCTCCATCCTAACCACCACCTCTTCAACATCCTGCCCTCTGGAAAAAGGATCCATCAGGTGCAAAACCAACAGACTAAAGAACAGCTTCTTCCCGTGGGCTGTCAGAACTATTAATGCAAACTAAGAGTGTGTACAGACTTCCCCAACACATCCACTCTGACACTGCTGTTGATCATCTATGTGCAATATCTCAGTCTTTCCATGTTCTGTGCAATATTTTTGGCTCGTGTGCAATATCCTTGGTATGTGCAATGTTTTTCGGTCCTGTGCAATATTTTGGTCCCAGTAGAACTACCACCTCCACCCTAAATGACCATAGCCCCTCCACCCTTATTTATTTATTATATTATATAACTGCCCTTGTATACAGACCCACAATGTTTCTGTTCCAATGTTTCTTACACATACACCATGTATGTAGTTTCACTCACATATATATATACATATACATTGCTTTTTTAAAAAAAGTATTTATTTATTTAGTTTTTCCCCCTTGTTGTATATTGTTTTCTCTTCTTCTTACTTTTGCACCTTTGTGGTCCAGCTACCCAATTTTGCTGTGCAAGAAACTGCACAATCACAATAAAAAGCTCTAAGTCTCTAAGTCTAAGTCTAACTAAAGACCTTCCAGCATTCTAATTAGACTTTATATTAGCCATCAAGACATGAGGAAAATGTCTACTGACATTATAAATCAAGTGAGGAGCTCTGTTATTTTCACACGGTCTTCTATACAATCTGACTTTGCGACAATGAGAGTCACCGTCAGCTGATCATTAGCATTAATGCCAACTCCCTTCTCTAAAGGTCTAACACTGTTCGCAAAAATGTGACTTTTAAGGTGCAGAAACTAATTCATCACTTAAATTATCCCAGTTATTAAAGAATTGTGCTCACTAACACCAAAAAGGACAGGTTTATCACTCATGGCTACTTAAATTTCACTGAATCATTTAAAAATATTACTTGCCTAGGATGTTAAATTGACTGATAGTCACAGTTGGCAACCTTTCAAATCATATCTGAGTGCAGCACTCTAAAATCAGGGTGAGTTATCAACAAGGTTGATTTCTGTTTTACAGAAGAAACCGGGAAAATACAGAATAAAAATATAGTTAATAAAACATTTGTATGCATTTATGAATTCATTGTGTTTTTAAAGAAGACAGGCAGAAATTAAGTTTGACTCAAAGTGTCCTGTCTCAGACTGGTGGAATAACAAGCAGTGGGTTTAGAAAGTAGAAGGCATCTCTTACTCTTGATTCTTGTCAAGGTGCTGGGAGTGCCGGTGGAAGCTGAAAGGTTTATACTGGGCTCTGCCACTTTCCTGTTGCCAGTGGTTATTTTGGTAATTAGCTTACAGTGTGTGCATAGCTTTAGAATAAGTAAGGCAGACATTCTGTCTATAACAGATCAACTTTTATTCATTTTGTCTAAAAGACAGTCACATCTCACTAACCCTTATTTTTCTTTATTACTGAGCTGCAGACCAAGCATCATATTTCTCACCCACTATGTGTTGATAGACCTCTCTGCATTGAATCATATCTGTTATTAACCTCTGTCTCTCTTCCACAGCATGTCTTTTATCCTGTCTTCCTTCTCTCACCCCAACCGGTCGCAGCAGATGGCCGCCCCTCCCTGAGCCTGGTTCTGCCGGAGGTTTCTTCCTGTTAAAAGGGAGTTTTTCCTTCTCACTGTCGCCAAAGTGCTTGCTCATAGGGGGTCATATGATTGTTGGGTCTGTATCTATGAAGCGCCTTGAGGTGACTTTTGTTGTGTTTTGGCGCTATATAAATAAAATTGAATTGAATTTAATATACTCATAATAATAGAACCTGCAGAACCATTATGTATGCTTGGGTTGTATTAACACTGGAAGTCCCAGGCTTTCCTAACCCAAGTCAGCCAAGTGGAAGCTAAATTGGCTAGTCTTTTAGCATCAATTCATATGTAAATTAGGTTCTTACTTGAGAAGTGGGTGTGTGTGAATGATTGCTGATTTCTAACTGCTAACTGCCTCTTTGTTTGTGTGTGGGGGTGGGGAGCTGCTAAAAGCTGTGAACTTCCTTTTGTGTTGAGGTGGATGCAATTGTCATCTTGCGGGGGTTTACTAGGGTTCCATCACTACATGACTGCTGGTCAGCAAACCTGGGAAACCCACAGTATAACCCTAACCCTGCAGTATATTGCAAGTAAACCTGACAAGTTTGGGATCAAGTTTTGGGTGGCTTGCGACCTAAAATCCAAGTCCAAGTACATTTGCAATGTCTTCCTTGTGGCCCAGGAAACTAACCACTCCAAGTGGCTCAGCACCACCTTATTTACATAACAAAAGCAGCAGTTCACAGTTCAGTTCAGTTCAGTTCAGGATATTAGCCATTTGGCTGGTAGGCGGCTTTTAAAGGTAGAAAAGCCAAATGGCTGCTCTCTCGGACTCTAGGTGACTTGAAATGGGTAAATGTGAGAAATCACGTCTCTGCTGTTGTTTTTCCTCTTTGGCATTCCTTCCAGGCCCCAACTTCATTGCATTGGATTAAGGATGACTCTGGCCTATATTGTCCAAGTGTCACCACATATCACAGGGGTTGATGTAGAAATGCACTTTAAGAAGTGTCACTTTTTTTTCTCCAGCAGCGTCTGGCCATTTCTAAATGTCAGCATGTTTCTAGAGGTGTACGACTTTACCATCAAACCACAAAGAGCGAAAAAAGATGCACTCTTTTCATGCAAAATGAGGAGCTTTTGTACATCTCTCTCTTAAATATTTAATGGATTCTGTAAAAAACAAAAAACAAAACTGTTACTTATCTGACTACCAACACAGATGATGAAGATCATAGCTGTTGAATGATTTATGACATTTATATGAGGAAATTTTGTGATAGTATTTAAGAATTCTAAACTAATATTGCAATTTTGTGATAGTAATTACAAGCAATATGTAATTTTCTTCTCCAAAGGAAGTGTTGCAGCTAAAGAGCATCTGAAAACTGTTTTTTTTGTTTTTTTTTTTTTTTTGGGGGGGGGGGGGGGGGAAGGGGTGTTACTAATCATGTTTTTTTAAAAATTGAGATTATAGTAACAGCCTATTCTCCCCCATTCTCCAACTAGCAAGGACAACCCGCAGCTGCTGCAAGGGTTCATATGATGTATCTAAATGTACTTTTTAAAAAAATACTAGTCTACTTTTTTACCTTTGGCCTTCAGCTTTAATCTACTAGAGATTTCAGCTGTGTTGAGAGTGACTGATGATTGACAACTGCATATAAGGCAGATCAGTAACTACAGGGATTTGTCAGAATTCATTTATTGAGCTGTATTGTGTATGTGACTTTCTAGCATTTGTTTTACTACATAGTCTGACACAGAACAGAACAAATCAGATTTTTAGTTTAGCATTTATCAACATTAAAAGGAAAAAAAAATACCCCTCAGCATGTGAATATGTAATTTTAGTATACTGAGACTTTGTTGGCAACACTTTATCCATATTATATAGTAGTGGCATGTAGTTTGTTAAAACAACATGCAAACACCACAAAATGTTCCAAAAGAAAGTCATTTAAGACTTTTGCTGTCGATGTATTCCACTTCATGTGAGGTTGCAGCATAAAGGCATGCATGAAGTCTGCTGTAGAAGAGCTTGATGAACAAATCAATGATGATAAATCTGCTTGGTTAGATTTAGGAAAACTTTAGGGTTCATGTGAGTAAGTGCATGTAAAATCTTTGACCTGTAAGATTTTTGTGTGGTCACCATCTCTTGTGATGCGAATGATAGATGTAACATCCAAGCCTGAAAACTGAAGCCAGTGTCTCTTAAATCTGCATAATGAGAAAGAAACCCAGATCTTGGCATCTCTGCTCTGTGATCTCTGTAAACATTATGGGCTCAGTTTCTAGTCACAGTTTATAAGGAATAAAGCACATGCCTAATTTTTGTATACTCTGGTCATTTTAAGACTCTGAAAGGAGGAAATTATTTTATCAGTTAATAACTTGTCTATCAGCTCAGCTCAGTAAGAACCAACCCTTGGTCAATGCAAAAGATATGAACAAAATTTATAAAATTTAAAATTTATAAAAACACTTGAGAATAATTAAAATAGATGAAATACATGTTCAGAAAGAAAACTGTGATCACATTTGTGCATTTGTGTATGTAGAGGCACCGCGTCTCTGAGTATATGGAGTCAAGCAATCACCTTGCCAAAAGGCAGGTTAAAGACACCATCCGATTAGATCTGACTAGACTGCTTCACTAACTTACAACACACACACACACACACACACACACACACACACACACACACACACACCGCAAAAGCCAACTGCATCCATATTACACAGAGCAAGAGGGTGCTTCTGATGTGAATAGAATAAATAATAGAAAAGAACAGAATTTATACTGAAGCTGCTTTATTTATGCAGTTGAAATACACCTTTATTTATTGTAATTTGGTAAGTGAATGAACTTTGACAAATGTTGGCATTTTCAGAGTGTGTTACAGTGTGTGTGTGTGCGTGTGTGTTTATCTAAAGCAATTTGCAAATTGGTTCCAATCAGGCAAATTGCAGAAGGCAGGTGGTCAGCTGAAGACAATCTGTTAACACAGAAACCACTGCACTGTTACTGCTGGGAGACATTTTGTCCAGAACCTATAACAACACATAAAACGCTATCACCAAGACGACCGTGGTTCCGAAATGTAAATCGGGGAGCTCATTACACAGCAACCTAACCTCGCAGCAGTGTGTACATATCTGTGCACAAAATAACAACCTCTATTAAAGACAAAACAGAGCTGACACGGATATCCAATCATACCCATGTTAAAAGGTCCCTGCTGCAGGGATCTGCAGGATGTGTGCATGTTGTGTATATGTTGATGTGTAGCAGGCTGCTTTTTTTGCTTTTTCAATGCTGTTACTGTATGTTGGACATTTAAAAACAGGAGGCCTCGAGGATTAAGGGGTGTGCAGACGTTTTGTTTATGGTCCCTGTATTGCATTTCTGAATATATTGTTTTTGGTAATATATATTCAACATAACACTGATTACATTTTCACCATGCAGAGAGCCAATTTGCTGGCATATTTGTAGATAACACGAGTCAGGAGAGCTATTGGGACAAATTTGAATACAACACTTTCAAGGCTAAAAATGACCTGCCTTTTTCAATGTGTAGTCTTTTTTCGATGCACTCTATTCTGGGTGGTAGAATGGTGCAATGGTTAGCACTGCACCTTAGAGCAAGATAATTGTTAATGTGGGTTGTGGTGAACATAAAACACTACATGTATAAAGTCTAATTTACACTATGGAGCCCTGCTCTCAAGAACTAGCATGGATTTAACGCTGTCTGAAAAGCTGGTTTTGAAAAATAAGTGCTTAAAGATTTTAGAACATGTTTAGTGGCATCTTGTGCCAGAACAGAATGTGAGGTCAACAGGTTGGTTGGTTGTGGCCAACAGACTTACATTAGTTTACATTATTTAAATAGTTACAGAATCTATAACTCTTAGGAAAACAAGGGGACTAAAACTAAAAATCAGTCTAAGGGGAAGTCACTTTGGTACTTCCTCCAGCTGCAACAATGAGTTTTAAGAAATCAAGGCTATATTGTCTACTTTCACTGTCTGTCTTTTTTAGCAGTAACTGGCCCTCATTGTTTGGCAAGCTGCACTGAAACATAAAAAAAAGCAGCTGGATTAGTTTGTAAGAAGTTATGAAAAGCGAACCCCAAGTTTAGGTGAAGAACACTGTAACATGGAGGGTTTTTTTTCCTGCATGCATGCTGATAGATATTAGAATTCCTGATTGTGCTTTGGTAAGAAACATAGTTATATTTGTTTTGTGATGCGCATGCAAATCCTTTCATGAGCATGTGAAAACACAGATAATGAGCAGTTTCAAGGTATTCTTGGATTCCCTGAAAAAGTTCCTGAGACTATAAAAGACACATCTCCTGGATGCACTGGTACGCATCTTCAGTGATGTATCCTGGGGTCATCGGGTGTTTCAGGTCTCACAACATCATACACCCTCGCCCAGGCGACCCAGCCGGGGGTGATCAGGCCCCGACTTGCGTACCAGTAGCTACCCACGGATCAGCCCTCTTGATCCACGGCCACCTTGTGGCTTTCTCTGCCGCTTCACTCACAGCCTGGATGGCCCTCTTCTTGGCTGCCCCAGCCACGCCCAGCCGGCCTAGGACTTTGCAGAGTGATCGTCCTGCAAAGCCCCTACAACCCACTTCTATGGGCTCATAGAAAGTCTTCCAGCGCCTTCCCCTGCACTCCTGCACTAGTTCCTGGTACTTTCCTCATTTCCTTTCATTGGCCTCCTCGATCCGCTCTTCCCAGGGCACTGTGAGTTCCAGCATGATCAGCTGTTTTGAGGCCTCAGAAATAATTGTCTGGCCGGAGGGATGTTTTTGCAATGTTCTGAGGGAACTTTAGTTGTTTACCCAGGTCAGCCTGTTGCTGCCAATCAGAGGCTGTGTTGAGGAGGCCAGTTGTCAAATGTGGGCGCACCTGGGGTTTCTCTCCAGCCTTGATAAAAGAGATTGCCTTCCTCGGAGCATGATGATGCTTGCTGGTGCTGATTGCTGAGACAATCTTTTCAGCAACTACTCTGAGCATCTGGTCGTGCCGCCAACGATACCGACCATCGGCCAGGGCCCTTGGGCAGCTGCTAAGGAGGTGTTCTAGGGTCCCTCTTCCGGAGCACAGGGGACAGGCAGGTGTCTCGCTCTTCCCCGACAGATGGAGGTTTGCTGGGCTTGGCAGAGTGTCGTATACTGCCTGCACTAGGAATCGGATCTGGTGGAAGTCTGCCTGCATGATGTTTGCCCAGGTGATCTTGTCCATGCTCCCTGCTGCTTAAGGCCTACAGCTCTACTTACTCGCTCCTCCTCCACACCTGCTCGGACCTCTTCCTGGAGTAGCTGGTGTCTCTCCTTTCCCTGTGCCCTGCTGACCTGGGCCTTTGGGAAGTACCCCAAGCCTGCTCCCCCTGTTGCTAAGACCCACACCAGTGTTTTCTGCCTTAGGCATGACTCCGCCACCTCAACTGCCTTCTCAGCCTTCCACTTTCTTCCTGTCCTTACCTCAATACCTGCTGATGCCACCTTGCAGTCTTTAGAATCTCTGTACTGTAGGGCTTTTTCAGGATTCCCTGAAAAAGTTCCTGAGACTAAAGGTTTCAGTTACTTGAGCTGAAAATACAGTTCTCATGGTGGTGACAAGCAGCCAAAGACCATACATCTGTAATCTTTACTGCTAAAACCCTGCTGATTAGCAGATGAGAAGGTATGACCCAGAACATCTGCTTGCTCAACACACATTTCTGACATCAGAATTAGGGCAGCTGTCACTTCTGGCACTCATGTCGTACAAACTAGGTCTTTAAGCATAACTTTGATGACTTTTAGCAGCATGGAAAACACAACACAGAAGTCCTGATTTAAACTAAAAACAACCCCAAAACAACCTGTTATATAATCATAGAAACAATTATTTTACCCTCTGTTTTGCAATGATTATGAGTTAAACAGTACAATTATTGCTTCATTAATTTACATTCATTATTTAAACAGTGATGAGAACTCCTGCTGGGCTTTCTAAGATGGAAATGCATTTTAATACCCTGATGCTGTATAAATAGTGATTCTCCTCCGTGAATTGCTACCTTATCGTGGTGGAGGGGTTTGTGTGTCCCAGGGATCCCAGGGGCTATGTTGTCTGGGAACTTTTGCCCCCTGGTAGGGTCTCCCATGGCAAATTGGTCCTGAGTGAGGGACCAGACAAAGAGCGATTCAGAAGACCCTTATGAATAGAACATCGAGGGAACAGTTTACCCTGCCCGGGATAGGGTTACCGGGGCCCTGCCCTGGATCCAGGCCCGGGGAGGGTGCCCGAGGGCGAGTGTCTGGTGGCCGGGCCTTAGTCCATGGGGCCTGGCCAGGCACAGCCCGAAGAGGAGACATGGGCCCATCCTCCCGCAGGCCCACCACCCGCAGGAGGCACCATAGGGGTCGGGTGCATTGTGTGCCGGGTGGTAAATGGTAAATGGACTGGTTCTTATATAGCGCTTTTCTACTCATCTGAGCACTCAAAGCGCTTTACACAACTTGTGCATTCACCCATTCAGACCCATTCGCACAAGCACATCTTTCTAAGTGCTTTTATAGCTAACATTCACACACATTCATACTCCGATGGATGCATCGGAGAGCAATTTGGGGTTAGTATCTTGCCCAAGGATATTTGGCATGCAGACTAGGGGAAGCCAGGAATCAAACCACCAACCTTCCGATCAGTAGATGACCTTGTTTGAACATAAGAGTGTCCATAAGTGCACGTGGCACCAGGACGCTCTAGGCCGTAGGTCGATGATCGATTTTGTAATCGTATCACCAGACCTGCGACCATATGTTCTGTACACTCGGGTAAAGAGAGGGGCTGAGCTGTCAACTGATCACCACCTGGTGGTGAGTTGGATCAGGTGGCGGGGGAGGACGCTGGACAGACCTGGTGCACCTAAACGCGTAGTGAGGGTGTGCTGGGAACGTGGGAACGAGATCTTCAACGCACACCTCCGGCAGAGCTTCAACAGCATTCTGAGGGAGACTGGGGACATTGAGTCCGAATGGACCATGTTCAGCATCTCCATTGCCGAAGCTGCTGCATTGAGCTGCGGCCGCAAGGTGGTTGGTGCCTGCCGTGGTGGTAATCCCCGAACCAAATGGTGGACACCAGAGGTGAAGGGAGCCACCAGGCTGAAGAAGGAGTCCTATCGGTCTTGGTTAGCCTGTGGGACTCTGGAGGCAGCCAACAGGTATTGACAGGCCAAGCAGAATGCGGCCCGGGCAGTGGCTGAGGCAAAAACTCGATCACACTCCTCAGCCTCCCTGGGAAAGTCTATGCCAGGGTGCTGGAAAGGAGAGTTTGTCCGCTAGTCGAACCTCGGATAAAGGAGGAACAATGCGGTTTTCGTCCTGGTCGCGGAACACTGGACCAGCTCTTTATCCTCTCGAGGATACTTGAGGGTGCATGGGAGTTTGCCCAACCAGTCTACATGTGTTTTGTGGACTTGGAGAAGGCATTCGACCGTGTCCCTCGGGGTGTCCTGTGGGAGGTGTTGCGGGAGTATGGGGCGTCTGGCCCATTGTTACGGGCCATTCGATCCCTATACAACCGTTGCAAGAGCTTGGTTCGCATTGCCGGCAATAAGTCGGACTTGTTCCCGGTGGGTGATGGGCTCCGCCAGGGCTGCCCTTTGTCACCGGTTCTGTTCATAACTTTTATGGACAGGATTTCTAGGCGCAGCCAAGTGGCGGAGGGCTTTCGCTTTGGTGGCCTCAGAATCTCATCTCTGATTTTTGCGGATGATGTGGTTCTGTTGGCTTCATCAGGTGAGGGCCTCCAGCTCGCACTGGAACGGTTTGCAGCCGAGTGTGAAGCAGCGGGAATGAGGATCAGCACCCCCAAATCTGAGGCCATGGTTCTCGGCCTGAAAAGGGAGTGCCCACTCCGGGTCGGGGATGAGTTCCTGCCCCAAGTGGAGGAGTTCAAGTATCTCGGGGTCTTGTTCGCAAGTGATGGGAGAAGGGAGCCGGAGATCGACAGACGGATTGGGGCTGCAGCTGCAGTAATGCAGACGCTGCACCAGTCCGTCGTGGTGAAGAGGAGGCTGAGTGTAAAAGCGAAGCTCTCAATTTATCGGTCGATCGACGTCCCTACCCTCACCTATGGCCACAAGCTGTGGGTAGTGACCGAAAGAACGAGATCGCGGATACAAGCGGCAGAAATGAGCTTCCTCCGAAGGGTGGCTGGCCTCTCCCTTAGAGATAGGGTGAGAAGTTCGGCCATCCGGGAGGGGCTCAGAGTAGAGCCGCTGCTCCTTCACATCGAAAGGAGCCAGCTGAGGTGGTTCGGGCATCTGACAAGGATGCCTCCTGGGTGAGGTGTTCCAGGCATGTCCCACCGGGAGGAGGCCCCGCGGCAGACCCAGGACACGCTGGAGAGATTATATCTCTCGGCTGGCCTGGGAACGCCTTGGTGTTCCCCCAGATAAGCTGGAGGAGGTGGCTGGGGAGAGGGAGGTCTGGGCCTCTTTGCTTAGGCGGCTGCCCCCGCGACCCGGCCTCGGATAAAGTGGAGGAAGATGGATGGATGGATGGAATTATATTGTGAAGGTCAAGAGCCACTGAACTAGAAAGAAGAAATCATGGAGATGATCAGATTGATGCCAGCATGGAATTGTGTGTGCGCACCCAGTGTCCATCTGGACCATATGTGTTGTGAGCCCCTGCAGTTCACAGAGCACACCTTCAGCAGCTTCAGCAGTGCATGTCTTGAATAGATTATAGCACAGTGCAGTCATGTGTAATACTTCACCCCAGAATTCAGCTATGTCTTCATTAGATACCTTTCACTCTTTCTCCGTCACACAGAGTCACTAAAAGAGAGTTTGACAAAATCCTAGTAAGGAAGGAGGATGGAAGCAGTGTTTTACCATCCATATAATACTGAATCCCACACAGTACAGTAGCTGTTACAGTTTTAATATGCAGCAATATATTTTATACTGAAATGGTATGACAACAGTTTGAATCCAGCAGACAGAGATGATTACCAGACTTTGCACATCCACTGAAGAAAAAGGGCTTGGAGAAAATTGACAGATTTGAATGAAGTTTTTTAAAATTTGGATTCATGATTCCAAGACGATGAACTAGGAAATTGGTTTGAATGACCTCATAAACTTTTTGGTGAGAATGTCTTTCAGTAATTTCACATGTAAATATAAAAATCTGAGATGCAGATCGGCATGTATGACTGCATGTACCCTGTGGCGCCACCCTCAGGTCAAACACAGGAGTATATTTGCTTGATTCAAGATCTTTTGATTTCTCTCTCTGTGTCCTCATGCTTTGTTGACAGCTGTGCTTGTCTGTTCATGCAGCCTGAGCACTGGCTGAATGAGGAATCATCTGCCAGTCCTCTGTGAGGAATACAAAATGAGTTGTGTGTGTGTTGTACTAGGGGATACAAGGAGTGCTTCACACAAACATTGTGGAATAAGACATTATATAAAGTCTGACTGTGTCTGTGAGAGGCACTATGTGTGTGTGTTGTTTTGGGGGACACGAGTGCTTCACACAAACACAGTGACATTGTATACATGTTATAAAATAATAATTGCAATTAGGTGCTTTAAGACTAAAATGATCTGACACTTAAACCATCTGATAAACACAGCAAGAGAGGTACTGTAGATCGTCTGTCAGCTGCTTTCTTTGTGGGCCACCACAGTGGAGTGATGTGTTGTTTACAAACGAGTCGGTTCGAAGAGCAGATTCTTTGTAGAGAATGAGAAGAGTGATTTCCGTTGGGAGAGCAGAATCTTCAGCTGCTGCTGTTCATGCAGGCAGGGACGATGAGCACGCAATATGAGCACTCCAAAGACAGCAAGTGTAGTGGTACAGTCCAGCACAAAGCGACAGAAAAGGAGGCAAATTTGGCTGGATTTCAGTGATATTGGAGGCAATGAAAATATCCATTAGAGCAAGGTCAACAAAAAACCTGCACAGACACGGAGGACAGCTTACCCTCTCCCTTACACCCACTGATGCTGGAGAAGTGTCCTGTTTTGATCCAAGTATGTCAGCATCCACTGACTTAAAGGAAACTGCAGGTATACCAAAACAAGAACATTTCTTCCAAAACAAATGACCCCAGCCAAACAGTTGAGTCCTGATCAGGCGATAGCTAAGATGATAGCCAATGATTTTTAAGCCATAGTAGTAGTAAATGTATAATGCTTTTATTTTTTAAGGCTTTTTTTTAAAAAAGTGTGCTTAACAACACAAAAACATTCACATTTGCTAAATTAGGCTAAAATAGAAGGTCTCTTCATCATCTTCATAGCTGCCATCATGTCCTTCTTACCCCTCCTCCACACCTCTTTCTCTCTCTCTCTCTCATTTTCTTCATTTATACATTTCTCAAAGTACTTTTTCCAAGAGATGAATTGTATATAAAATATTTTAATAAAAAACAAATTAAAATATCTATCAGCATATTGATATTAAAAGTTAAAACTATAATTGGCAGCATGGCTCTCTTCTGGGAGCTTCCAGCCCTTTCATGTGCATGCATGGAAAGCTGGAGGTGGGAGGAGCAGCGGCAAGGTCCCACAGAACAGAGCAAATGACAGTGATATGACACTGATTAAATAAGAAACAGCATGAAAAGGAAGACATGGTGATATGCAGCTCCACTGTCAGGTTAAGGTAGCAAGTTTTTTTATATGAGATTTGCCATTTAGATGTGTGGAAGGTTATCAGCTGATATGGACTGGCATTGAAACGAGCTTATCTACCAAAAATTAGGCTAAACTTAACCTCATGGCTTGCTTGAACTTGTTTTTGTGCCTCTGTGCACCCCAATAGTCGGTTTGAACTAAGACGATCAAATTGTGGTTGAAGAGCAGACTTAAAGATTTAATTCAAAGGGATTTACCACAGTGCATTTGGAAGCTCAAAACTGGACCCCTCAATATGAAAACTAAAACATAATTACCCTGAACAACCAAAAATACTTATCTACACAAGAAAATGTGGTGTGGACGCGTTACTATTTTTCAACACACAGATGATTGACGCTGTCCTCAGCTTACCCAGGGCTAAGGGGTCAAAACATTTGCACGAGTGCCGCTGATTGGCTGAGAAAGAAAAGTAGTCATGTGAAACCAATTTAGCAACAAGACGCTATGTCCACCCAAGACAAGCCCGAGTCTCCATTTTGCTGTTAAAAGTGTGAACTTCACTTGATATAGTGGACAGAAATTATATTTTTGAGTGGCACAAATAATTTGTGTGGCATCTTATTTGATGCAGAACACCTGATTGTTCTGTAAATAATTTTGAAATGGTTATAAAATTTTATTTTAGGTGAATAGCTGCAAATAACTTTGCTGATTGCAAAACTTGTGCATAGGTACAAGGTAAAATGTACAATTTATATTTGCATTTCAAGTTAATGATTCATTAAAGATATTTCTGGTTGTAACAGTAAAAATATAACTTTTTTCTACTTGGATTTTATGTTTTTGGCTGGTTTTAGATCAATTGTGTTAATACAGTATGTCAACATGGAAAACTAACAGTAAAGTCAGACATGTGAGGTTGTGCTGAAAAGAATGATACCAAAAAAGGCAAGGTAAATAGTTATTAAAGGTTAAATGTAGAGGTAAAATAAAAAGTAATAAAAAACGGCCAATTATACCATGGACCCTATTTTAGACAACTTCTGTTGTTTAACTTCTGTTAAACATTTTCTTTTAACGTAACACAATAGTTACTTTTCCTAGTAACTAGTTACTTTTATAATATTTTAACTTGGTTAATAACTCAGTTACTTTTTTGAAAAAGTAACTAGTAACTATAACTAATTACTTTTTCTAAATAATTTGCCCAACAATGCTGCTGACAGAAGTAGCAGGAGATGTGTACAAGACACCATCTGCTAAGATTCAGCCAAATGACTGCAAAACTGATCCGCTGGTGCTTGACATCTAAATGGATAATGACCCAATGGATAATGAGTTCAAGTGCTTTTAACTTGTCATTAAATAAAGAGGAAACAGGTCTCATCTGGCCATGGAACTGTTTGTCAGTCACCTGTCCAATTACTTCAAAAGCATCTGGAAACGGGGGACTTTACATAAAAATGGCTGTAATTCAAAAAATGTTATTGCAATATTCCTTGGAAATAATGCTGAATATATGCATTACTGTCACATATTCACTGTCATGATACACCAACATGTGTGGTGTTGTCCAAAGAACGAAGAAGAATGAGTCCATTTGTAGTAAGAAATATGGAGAGATTAAGTTAATACAATCCTCATTAGTCCCACAGTTAGGACAGTTATTTTAGCAGCAAGAGAAGTGAAGTACCACCTCACTGGTTTCTGTGGGCTCTATAGAGACTTCCAGTTGTAGTCCTTCGGTTAGACACGGGCAGCAAAATGAGTAATGCACCTGTGATGGACACTGCTTCAGTGCTTACAAGAAAAGTGTTCAATAGAGTGTTTGATAAGTCACAGATAAATGCATGAAATGCAAACTGTGATGAAAGTGTGTGGTTGTTTGTATTGTAGTACAGTATGCAGTATTTGGCATGCCTGGTACACAAGGAGTGAGTGATTCAGAAGGGAGGGGACGCTGACCTTCTGTGGGCTGTGTGACTGTTTTTATTTCGCTGTTTTTCAAATGGTGTTCTCTCCAGTGACATTCCCTTCGCCCCTTCTTCTCTACGTCCGGCCCTTTTGCCGTCCTCTTACTGTGGATCTGTCTGTGTGTTGGCTTGAAATGTGGGAAAAGAAAAGATAAGTTATTTGCAAAAAACCCCACCCAAATAAATAAATAAATAAAACACCCAGGAGGCTAAACGTAATTAATTAGGAGATGAGAGAGGACAGAGAAAGGGTGAAAAACACAGACATCCGAGTCGATCTACACACACACACACACACACACACACACACACACACACACACACACACACACACACACACACACACACAGTGGGGGAATTACACTCCCCCCGCCCCATCCCCTAAGAAAAATAGAAAAATAGAAAGTTCCATTAGTAGTTCTGTGGAAAGTACCCAACACTGACCCCCAAACAGAGGTGAATGCTGGGAACTTTGTAAAACTACTTTTTAAACTTTTTTTTGTGTCTCTCGTTCTATTCAGGAGGAAAAATAAATAGCAGCATGTCATAGAAAAAACCCCCCACTTGTAATTGTCAAAGGATGTGACTCTCCAAATCTACTTAAGCATTTTAGAACTTGCCCCGTGTGTTTGTTTGGAGTCATCCAAATGTGTTGAACTCGGAAGTTCACAGCCAACATGGCTGTCACTTGTCACTTGGATCACTTCGCTTTTGCATGCTTGCTGAGTGTGTGTGTGTCTGTCTGTGTGTTGGGTGGGTGGTTGTGTGCCATGGGCCAGCTTCATTCTCATGCTTCAGTGCATTTCTGGTTACATCATCAGACATCAAAATGAAAGCATGTGAAGGAGCACGGAAGTATACTTTTGATCAGTGGCCTCAACTGAATGTCCTAGAGTTGAACTGTGTGGATCTCATTATTTTAGCATTCACTCTCTTAATTCCAGGGCCTGGCTGGCTATGAAGACAGTTTCTATAGCAAAGACTACATCCCTCACTGTGTCTCCTTAACCTTGTGCAAAATAAGCATAAAAAACATAGAATATTTATGAAAAAATATATCGTGTATATATATATATATATATATATATATATATATATATATATATATATATATATATATATATATATATATATATATGCCACAATGCCTATTAATATATTATAAGTATACATAAGTAAAGGAAAACTAGAATGTTATGAAGTTAGCAAAGCACTTTTGTTCCTGGGTGCCTGAACTGTATTTGTTTTTTTTTTTATTTTTATCACAGCTCATTAATTATGCACAAATGGAAGTTTTTTCAGGAATGTCAGAATTTTCAATCTTAAGAGGTAGTAGTGCAATGAGTCCTTTCCCCCCCTCACAACACATTGAGTTCCATTGATATTGAGCTGTTTATTGTACAGTAGTATTACTTATTTTACTAAGTTTAGGCAATAAAATTACTTGTGAAATCTTGTGATGGAAAAATTTGCAATATTTTATTACGGCTCCATCCTCCTGTACCATGATTCCAGTGTAGAGCGATCAATGGCAGGTTAAAGCATGCTAGCTTGGTGAAAATTGGAAACTTTAAAGGTTGATTAATTAACTAGATATACATTAGAACAACATAGTTTTTTTTCTGTCATATATGTGGTAAAATCATTTTTGTGTACAGTGAGTTTAACTCTCATCACTTATATGTTTTTATAAAATGTATGTTCTTAGTGGCTATCAGCAGTCACTGAGTACATTTCATAATCTATATTAATAAGCAAAATGTAGTCATCTGTCACTTGTCAGGGGAGTCTATAGATACTATCTATTATGCAATTAACATAGACTTTGTTTTTTTGTTTTTTTTAATAATGCTGATGATGGCCTATTATTGAAATGCCTATTAACAAACAACAAGAAGTACACTCACTACTCAAAAAAATATATTTTCACATTTTTATTATTCATTCACGGCACAAACAAAACCCTTACTACATTTACCAAATCCTGACAGAGGATGATTATAATGATACAAGAAAGGACAGTAGAAGTGTTTACTCTTCACATCTCTTGCAGCTACACCATATGGTTGTTCTTCACATGGCACACATGACATGAAAATTTGGCACTGCTTGTCACTCGCTGCATATGCTGCCACATTGTCTAGTTATTTCACTGGTGAAAGTATTTCAGGTGACAGTTCAGCTCCTAAAGTCAAATTTATGAACTTTCACTTCCTTATCCTATATCCTTCCGGGGATAGGCTTTGTTGCCAAATTGGATAAGTGGAAGAAAACAGAGGCATGGATAGATAGATGGTTTACTTTTGAACTGAACAACAATAATAACAAGTCAGAAGGTCTTCCTTTTCAGTTCATACGCAGTGTTTTATAATTATGGCAATTTTATGTTTCAACAACAGAACAGCTTTGCATGCTTTCTCAGTAAATTTTAAATGAACTTAAGCCCAGGTACGTATATCTAGAACATACTGTGTATGATGAGATATTCAAAGTCTTCACAGTGTTATGTTGAAGGACATAATCTTTAAATTTTATTTTACAATTTGTAAACAGTTTTTTGCTGATTGATAAACCTTTTCCCCTTTCTACTTCTGAGGACCTAAACCCTTTTAAGAAGCTGTTTTTATACCCTGTCCTGACCCGTTGCCAGTGTGTTGATGCCAACAAATTCAAAATGACCTAATTTTCAAAAGATTAAAAGTAAAATGTCTTATTTTAAACATTTCATGTGTTTTCTATGTTCTGTTGTGAATAGAATATGGGTCACCAGTAGTAACCCTGAAGGCATGATGACAAAGAGCATCTGAGCGCTTAAGAGTTGAGTCATAGTCATCTGGATAAATTATTACAGACCAGGACAGACAAGTTGGAGGAAAGTTGTTTTCTTATAGCAGTTAACATATGAAATACACAAGCGTAATTCGAGAGAGGTGGACAATATAAAATGCTATGTACCATAGGTTTATATTTCAGTTATTCTATATATAACTATATATTTTCATTATGGCAAGTTCATAGAATTGATGTGGATGTTTCTTTCACATTTATGATTTTTCTTTCTTTAAAAAAACTAACTAAATAAAAAAAACTAAATAAAATATATACAAAATATAATATATACATATATATATATATATATATATATATATATGTGTGTGTGTGTGTGTGTGTGTGTGTGTGTGTGTGTGTGTTTGTAGATCGACTCGGATGTCGCCTGGATTAACAAGGTCCATGTCAGGTGTTGAGAGACCAGCACACACTGATGAGAAGTGGCCTACTGGACCAAGAAGGCATGAGTGGAAAATGGCAAGTGATAAAAATTAGGTCTCTCTCCTCCAAGTCTCTGTTAGTACATGACTTAATAATTGATCAACAAATTGATTTACTCTGCCTTACAAAAACCTGGTTGCAGCAGGATGATTATGTTGTTTAAATGAATCAACACCCCCGAGTCATTCTAACTACCAGAAATCTCGAAGCACAGGTCGAGGGGGCGGTGTGGCAGCAATTTTTCACACCAGTCTATTAATTAATGAAAGACCAAGACAGACTTTTCATTCATTTGAAAGCCTGATGCTTAACATTGTCCACCCCAGCTGTGAAACTCAGAAACCAGTCTTACTTGTTATCATCTATCGTCCACCTGGGCCTTACACAGAGTTTCTGTCTGATTTCTCAGACTTTATATCTAATTTAGTTCTGAGCTCAGATAAAATAATTATTGTGGGTGATTTTAACATCCATGTTGATGCTAAAAATGACAGCCTCAACATGGCATTTAATCTGTTGTTAGACTCAATTGGTTTCTCTCAAAATGTAAAAGAACCCACCCACCACTTTAATCACACTCTAGATCTTGTTTTAACATATGGCATAGAAACTGAACATTTAACAGTGTTTCCTGAAAACCCTCTCCTGTCTGATCATTTCTTGATAACATTTACATTTACAATAATTGATTACGCAGCAGTGGAGAGTGGACTTTATCAAAGTAGATGTCTTTCTGAAAGCGCTGTAACTAAGTTTAAGAATATAATCCAGCCACTGTTATCATCGTCAATGCCTGTACCAACACAGAGCAGAGCAGCTATCTGAACGCTACCCCAACAGAGGTCGATTATCTTGTTAATAATTTCACCTCCTCACTACGTACGACTCTGGATACTGTAGCTCCGGTGAAAACTAAGGTCTCTAATCAGAAGTACCTGACCCCGTGGTATAATTCTCAAACACGTACCCTAAAGCAGATGACTCGTAATCTGGAGAGGAAATGGCGTGTCACAAATTTAGAGGATCATCATTTAGCCTGGAGAAATAGTTTGTTGCTTTATAAAAAAGCCCTCCGCAAAGCCAGAACAGCTTACTACTCATCACTAATTGAAGAAAATAAGAACAACCCCAGGTTTCTCTTTAGCACTGTAGCCAGGCTGACAAAAAGTCAGAGCTCTTTTGAGCCAACCATCCCTTTAACGTTAACTAGTGATGACTTCATGAACTTCTTCACGAATAAAATTTTTATCATTAGAGAAAAAATTACCAATAATTATCCCACAGATGTAATATTATCAACAGCTACTCTTAGTACCATTGATGTTAAGTTAGACTCTTTTTCTCCAATCGATCTTTCTGAGTTAACTTCAATAATTACTTCCTCCAAACCATCAACGTGTCTTTTAGACCCCATTCCTACAAAACTGCTCAAAGAAGTCCTGCCATTGATTAATTCTTCGATCTTATATATGATCAACCTATCTCTAATAATCGGCTATGTACCACAGGCCTTCAAGGTGGCTGCAGTTAAACCTTTACTCAAAAAGCCATCTCTAGACCCAGCAGTCTTAGCTAATTATAGGCCAATCTCCAACCTTCCTTTCATATCAAAAATCCTTGAAAGAGTAGTTGTCAAACAGCTAACAGATCATCTGCAGAGGAATGGTTTATTTGAAGAGTTTCAGTCAGGTTTCAGAGTTCATCACAGCACAGAAACAGCTTTAGTGAAGGTTACAAATGATCTTCTTATGGCCTCTGACAGTGGACTCATCTCTGTGCTTGTCCTTCTTGACCTTAGTGCAGCATTCGATACTGTTGACCATAATATCCTATTAGAGCGATTAGAACATGCTGTAGGTATTACAGGTATTGCACTGCAGTGGTTTGTATCATATCTATCTAATAGACTCCAATTTGTGCATGTAAATGGAGAGTCCTCTTCACACACTGAGGTTAATTATGGAGTTCCACAGGGTTCAGTGCTAGGACCAATTCTGTTTACATTATACATGCTTCCCCTAGGCAGCATCATTAGAAGACATAGCATACATTTTCACTGCTATGCAGATGACACCCAGCTCTATCTGTCCATGAAGCCAGATAACACACACCAATTAGTTAAACTGCAGGAATGTCTTAAAGACATAAAGACTTGGATGGCCACTAACTTTCTGCTTCTTAACTCAGATAAAACTGAGGTCATTGTACTCGGCGCTGAAAAGCTTAGAAATATGGTATCTAACCAGATTCTTACTCTGGATGGTATTACCTTGGCCTCCAGTAACACTGTGAGGAACCTTGGAGTCATTTTTGACCAGGATATGTCCTTCAACGCACATATTAAACAAATATGTAAGACTGCGTTCTTCCTTTTGCGCAACATCTCTAAAATTAGAAATATCCTGTCTCAGAGTGACGCTGAAAAACTAGTTCATGCATTTATTACTTCCAGGCTGGACTACTGCAATTCATTATTATCAGGATGTCCAAAAAACTCACTGAAAAGCCTTCAGCTAATCCAAAATGCTGCAGCAAGAGTACTGACAGGGACTAGAAAGAGAGAGCATATTTCTCCTGTTTTGGCTTCCCTTCATTGGCTTCCTGTTAAATCCAGAATTTAATTCAAAATCCTGCTCCTCACATACAAGGTCTTAAATAATCAGGCCCCATCTTATCTTAATGACCTTGTAGTACCATATCACCCTATTAGAGCACTTCGCTCCCGCTCTGCAGGCCTACTTGTTGTTCCTAGAGTATTTAAAAGTAGAATGGGAGGCAGAGCCTTCAGTTTTCAGGCCCCTCTTCTGTGGAACCAGCTTCCAGTTTGGATTCGGGAGACAGACACTATCTCTACTTTTAAGATTAGGCTTAAAACTTTCCTTTTTGCTAAAGCATATAGTTAGGGCTGGACCAGGTGACCCTGAATCCTCCCTTAGTTATGCTGCAATAGATGTAGGCTGCCGGGGGATTCCCATGATGCATTGAGTTTTTCCTTTCCAGTCACCCTTCTCGCTCACTATGTATTAACAGACCTCTCTGTATTGAATCATATCTGTTATTAACCTCTGTCTCTCTTCCACAGCATGTCTTTTATCCTGTCTTCCTTCTCTCACCCCAACCGGTCGCAGCAGATGGCCGCCCCTCCCTGAGCCTGGTTCTGCCGGAGGTTTCTTCCTGTTAAAAGGGAGTTTTTCCTTCCCACTGTTGCCAAAGTGCTTGCTCATAGGGGGTCATATGATTGTTGGGTTTTTCTCTGTATCTATGAAGCGCCTTGAGGCGACTTTTGTTGTGATTTGGCGCTATATAAATAAAATTGAATTGAATTGAATTGAAATGAATTGAATTGAATTGAATTAAAAATAGGGCGCTGTTAGAATGCTACTATTATGTTAGAATGCTACATGAATAGAATGAGGGACCTATGGAATCTTCCATACCCAGCATCTAGATTGATTGCGAAACAACTAGTAGCTCAGTCTTCTGACATTCAGAAGAAGGAACTGCTCTCACAGGTAGAGATTGACAAGGTACAACACAAATGCTACGGGACGACCTGTCATCCTGCTCCACCATGCCTGCTCCCAGGTTATAATCAACCCCACCCGAAATTTGCTGGCTCCAGGTGTGATGGAAGAAGGATTGTTGAATGGCAGAAGAACGGTGCTGAAAGATAGTATCCTGGTGAAGCTTGAAAGCTCCTAGCCGGTTACCAAGACTAAGTAAAGTACCCTCTGGGGAATCTATTAGATGATGTGAATGCAGCACTGCGGACAATACCTACTGCGACCATTACCAGCTGATCTACACCACGGCAGCAGTGATCAATGAGATGCTAGACTACAAATTGAACAGCCACAAGGAGCAGTACCCTCTATGGAGAAGGAAACTAGACACCAAGATCAAGGTACCAACTATTGGAGCTTCAGAAATAAAGAAAGTGCCTAGAAGTACAGCAAGCTGTCCACATCTGAGGCCTTGGAAACTGCCAAGCAAAGACTCACAGCCTTGGCCAGTTGCTTGATAGAAACAGAACGCAGGAGAAGCCATTCTCCACACAACAATCCAAGGTGCACTCTCAGTGGCAGGAGAACAATACGAGAACAGCATCACCAAGGCTGAGCATTGACGTTATGTGTTGCATCCTTCTCCCATATCATCTTCCAGTATTGCTCAGTGGCTTGTAGATCTAAGAGTAGACCACAGCAACCTCCCAGAGCAGGGTCCACCATGTATGGATGGTTTCACCCCAAATCCATCACCCTGAGACTGTACACTAAGCTGAAGGAAGGAGGTTGAGGACTAGTGAGGGTTAGTACCACAGTCCAGGATGAGACAACGAACAGCCACGTGTACATCAGAAAGATGGCCACCACCGACCACGTGCTCTGGCAGCAGAAACCCAAGAAAGAGGAGCAAGAAGAGGAACCATCATGGAACGACATGCCCCAGCATGGCATGTACCACCACCAAATAGAGGAAGTGACTGACATCCAGAAATCCTACCAGTGGCTGGACGAAGCTGGACTCAAAGACAGCACAGAAGCACTAATCATGGCAGCACAGGAACAAGCTCTAAGCATAATATCCATAGAGGCTGGGGTCTGTCACACCAGGTGTAGGTGTAGGCTGTGTAAAGATGCTCCTGAGACAATCCAGCACATAACAGTGGGATGCATGATGCTAGCAGGCACGCCATACATAGAACGCCATAACCAAGTGGCCGGTATAGTATACAGAAACATCTGTGCTGAGTACGGTCTATGAAGTCCCAAGGTCAAAATGGGAGATGCCCTCTAGAGTAGGGGAGAATGACCAAGCTAAGATTCTGTGGGACTTCCAGATACAGACGGACAAAATGATGGTAGCTAACCAACTGGACATAGTAGTGGTGGACAAGCAGAGGAAGAGTGATAGATGTAGCAATACTGAATTACAGCAACATCAGGAAGAAGGAACACGAGAAACTGGAGAAGTACCAAGGGCTCAGAGGAGAGCTCCAGAAGATGTGGAGGGTGAAGTGGACCCAGTGGTTATTGGATGCAGTGACCCCCAAGCTAGGCGATTGGCTCCAGGAGATCCCAGGAACAAAATCTGAGATCTCTGTCTAAAAGAGCACAGTCCAAATTATATAGATGTTTGGAGTAATGTTGTAAATGCATGGTGTCTAAGACCTTTTTGGATGTTTGAAACTACTCACTATTAAGAATTGGCTCAACTACAAAGAAGTTAACATCTAACATTTAGGCCTAGAAGGTCACCGGAACCATTTGTGGTTGGGGTCAGGGCTGGGTTGTACGCTGTATTTCACCAATATGCTAAACAAATACATTTTTTGAACCTAGAAGATGTTACCTTTTAAATCAAGTCTTCATTTGGGTATGCCAAAATGTTGAAAATGCTATATAAATTGTGATGTAAATGTAACCCTAACTGGTCCTTGCTGCTTAATCAAGTATATCCACTTGTTTTTATATCACACACATGTATAAGCTGATTCAATGGTCAGTATGGTGTTTATACTGACGCTGTGAAGTCTTCCTAAATATAACAGCATATTTCTCTGGCTGCTTTTATATGGATAGTCTTGTATACTACATCAACATTTTAAACTTTTTTGTATGTCTGGGTGTGTGCTCTCCACCACTGATAGGGTGGCTGCTTCTCTTTAGTGTGCAGCTTGTATTGACCTGTTGACAGATCGTTTGCAACATAGCATTTGGCCGAACACTTGAATACAATACTCGTGTGTTCTGAAGTGGGTTTAAAGGCTTAAACAGAAACAATCTGACTTCAGCAGTTTGCATCAGTGGCATACTGTGGAAAACAAATCTCTTCAATCTCTCTTGATCTTTTTCTAGCACTCCACTCCTTCTTCCACGATTCTTTCATGGTCAGAGAGATATCGAAAAAACTCTAAAGATGCTTTTTCAACAATTGATTTTTTTGTAATGTTGCCATTCTCAGAATTTTGGATGGTTTATCTGCTGTAGGACCCACTATATGTAGTTTAGCATATGATCCCACACACAAACATAAAGCAAAAAAGAAAGCTTTGACCTGATTTAAAGAAGACAAACATGAGATTCTGGAGCAGTGCACTTTAACTGCTGTTGCCCTTTGCTGATGTTATGTCCTCTCAGTGGTGGAGTGGCAGCGATGCTGCAGGTCTGAAGGGTTGCAAAGTGTAGAGAAATGTCAGAGTTGCTTTTTAATTTTTTTTTTCCTGTGTTCTGCTCTCTAGAAATCCTTCTCACGTTTTGAGCTACCGTGAATTTCAATGTTAGATAATCCACCTGAAAACCACACAGAAGTCTGGCATACATATTCATTAACTTATTTTCAGTGGAGAAGTGGGAGAAAGCCTATGTGTACTCTCAAAAGAAGCCATTTTGTAGCCATGTGTATGCATGTGTGTCTGTTTTACGGACTCTTTATAAAAGATTGAAGTAGCTTCCAGGTGTGAAGAGGCAAGTCGGTTTGGAAGTTCCTTAGAGCTGCATTCTTTCTTATGGTTAGCAGAGGCTCACTGGTTGCAAAAAGATGCTAGGTTGCGTGGAAGTTTATGGAAAAAATAACCCTCTACTGCCTTGATTTACAGTTCAGCATTTTCCCCATGAGTTTACGATCAAAGTTTTAGGTCTTTTTCAAAGCTGATGTAGCATGCACGATCCCCAAAAGTTGATTCTGTTCATCTGGAGGTAGCGTTTTCAGTGGGAGAAACATTTCATCACTCATCCAAGTGACTTCTTCAGTCTCAGCTGACTGCAGGTTTCCCCAAGGAGTCAAGGAGGCCATTTACGTGAAAAGGGAAAGGCCATCTCTGAATCGAGGATGGGGCCTAAGGGTACATCTGTCACCATCTTACAATGCTGTGATTGCAGCCATTCCCCAACTCTCTGTGAATGGTACTCATGGCCATTGATCAGTGGTCTTTGATCAGTGGTTGTTGATCAATGGTCATGGGAATTTGCATAATTATGATGAAGAAACTGACCTCCCAGCCCATTGTTCCTTCAGTGGTGCTAGTTTCAGTCATTATGCAAATGTACTGTTTATAAGATTTGGAAAACCTGCAGTCAGCTCCCACTGAAAACGCTACATCCAGATGAACAGAATCAACTTTGGGGGATTTACTTACCTGGATGATTGAGCATTCATCAAGAAGATAGCATGCCCAATGTTTATCTTGTAAATTACAGCCCCAAAAGAATAAAAAAGGATGGTAACGCAATGTATAGGTTTCGTGGGCCTACCTCAAGAGTAACACACTAGCTCAGTTTGTCAGTCAGAATCCTTGCTTTGGTCATCATATCCAGTCACTCAGCTCAAGGACAATCTCACTAATTGATGGGTGATGCCAAAGTGGCTATATTATGCTTATGATGAGTCCAAGTATACATCCAGAATTAGAAGACTGGGTTTGTGCTTCTGAGTATGTGTTATTAAGCTGCAGGAAGGTTGGTGGGTTCTGTAGTATGGACCTGTAGAGTCCCACCTAAGTTAAGCAGAGCTAAACAGGATTATTGGTGTGTCTCTGTTTGCTCCATGTTTGTGTGATAAATGGAATCAAAGTGCCATAAACATGGTTGTATAACTGTAAAATCTATTACAAATGCCTTCCACATAATTATTTTTATTGTAATGAAATTGATACTTATTGTCTTGGTGTTGATGGGAGGGGTCTTAGCCAGAATGAAAGTCAAACAGGAGGAAGAACATATAAACCCTCCACTCCATTTGTCATCATGGGGAATGTGACGTCTCTGGCTAATATGAGTGATGAGCTGTGGAACCAAAGGGCCACATTGCCAGTGCTGTGGCTTAAGGGAGACCAACATAATTATTATACAGATGGTTTTAATGTTTTGGCTGATCAAACCTACTTTTGCTTTCTCTTTGCTGTGCAACAGTGTAGGATCTGTTCCCAAATATTTTGCATATCTAGTGCCACCTGCCAGCGACTTGTCTGATCAAAGGTAAGTAGAGGAACTATGGACTGACTTCCTGATCAGATTTTTCAGATTGAGAGTTAGAAAGTTACCCTTAGCATTTAATAAAGAATGAGACCAGCTCATACAGCCTTGCCTTTGAATCTTGGCTGTAAGTGTCATTGCATTGTGAGCATTAATGTGCTCATTACATTGTGAATCCCTTTTCACATATCAGGCACACACAACACCTCCCATCTGGGCTGGGTTACTCCCAGTATGTTCAGCGTACTTCACTGTATATTCTCCCTTTTGGCTATCAGACACTCTTCCTTCAAGTTGAGTCTACTGTGCTAGAGCCAACATGTAAGGCATACAACATCTAAGGTTTCCCCGAGGTCACATACTGTTCAACTCTTAAGGCACAGGGTTATACAGAGTTCGTTCACTATGGCATACAACAACTGTGGTTTTTCTAACCAAGAATTGCTCTCAGGACTGATTGAACTGATTTCCAATTCATAAAGATGACCTTCTTGGTGATAAGACTGTAAGCAGATGGACCTTGTAATTCCTCAGATAATAAGTCGCCTGAGATGCAGATTTTGGGGACAGCATAATGTGGCAGCACAATCAGTGTAAAAAGTGATCTGTAATTTGGATTCAAAGGTGTCTAACAAGGGTGCAATGCCAAATGGCATGCAAACAAGTGCCAGGGTGCTTTGAAAGCACTATGTACATTTATTTAATTTACTTAATTACAATTGATGCAGTTTGTCACCTGTGTAGTGTGTTGTGTGTGTGTGTCAATTTTTAAAGAGAGAGAGAAAAAAAATGTTTCCGTAATTTTGATATAATTTTACTTGGTATTGTAAGTTTCAGAATATTCACAACTGTAACTGAAATATTAAATTTAACGGGAGTTTAGACAATGACGTGATTGATTTTTATTGCTGATTTTTATTTGCAAATATTCCAGAAACTAAGGTGTGGCGTGGGTGTGGTCTCTGGCCAGCTGCAGAGGAGGGGTGACACAGTGAGCTCCCGGGGCGGCGCAGGGGCGGGGTGAACAGGTGTGCTGGGATGTGACATTGATTGTGTGTCTTTATATGTTGGCAGTGACAGTCGGACGTGACAGCAGAGAGAGAGCGGGAGTGTCTGTGTCAATGAAACCACAACATCAAATAAAAGTTCTGCTGTCAATATATTCACTCCAGCATATGTTTATTGGGTCCAACACTACATAAGGATTTCCAGTGCCAATTTTGCATTAAATGTTCAGAATTAATGAAAGCATCATCCTTAAATGAATGCAGAAGAAGAGTGATACCTCTGTCTTTTCATTTTGTGAAACTGAATGCACTTTTGTTGATTATAGTGTTTTTGTTGTTCCAGATTGCTGACTGCAGTGTGATGTAACTGTTGAGTTGGTGATTTGAACTGCTTTTCTCCAAGGTGTCAGAGTTCATAATTAACTGGGAACACTGATATTTTTTGATTGACTAATACAAGACAGATCTGTTAACTGTCTATCCTTTGAAAGTGCTGGTTCTGCAATTAACCAGGAGGTGACGGATTGAGAATGATTGAGCCATTTAGTGATGTATTTAAGCTGATTTGCAAGATTTTTAATTTTGTAATATTTCAAGTTTTAAATTTTGAGGTCTGTTTTTTGACAGAGCAGAATTAAGGGATTTATACGAGGTCGTATTTGGAAAACTTGCCTCGGTGAAAAATAATTGATTTAGGGTAGGACAGGTGATCTGATTACTACAATTCGTTTGTAAATTGATACAGGGAAGTTCAACCAAGTAATTAACTCATCTTGTACTGCTTTTAATATTGGAGTGAAATTTAGGCAAAATAACTATGACAGCTTGGATATTAATATTAATCCTGAGATATTTAATATTGTCTGTATAATGGGGATAGTGTGATATCAGGTTGCATTAATAAGGAATTGAGAAACATTCTAAAAAGGACAGCTAGAAGTCTTGAAGTAAAAAAAACATCTGCATAAAGGATGTTTTTTGTGTTCTATTGTGTTTCTTTGAATACCTTTAATATTTTAGGTCTTAAGATATTACATTTAAAATCATGGCACTTACACAAGGTTTGGCCTTTCACTTAATCGTTAATATTTCAAGATGCCAGTTAATAGAAGCATCGCGCTGTAGCTAGTTTTATTGTTCTCTTACTGTGTTGGTTTAATTATTTTTTGGATTAGATCTATTAACATTGTTTGCATTGTATTCAGTTATTGCATTTCAAATTTGGAAATAATCTATCCAGGGGCCCTTTAGTGGTGGCTGTAATGCTGGGATTGTTCCTGCTGTTAAGTTGCCAGGCCCTGCCTGCACAGAAGATAACATATGGCTGGTTAAAAAGAGGTCAAATAAATGAAATGAGGACAATGTTTTAAATTAAGCTTTGGATAGGTTTTTAAACTGAAGTGTATTGCTCAGGCACATAATATCACACTGCACCCAGCCTTTAATTTTCTATGACAGCGAAGGGACAAGAGCCCAGCAGTCAGTGTTTACAGCAGCAATGCCAAATGCACCAGCTGAGCCAGGCATGTCCACACGGCCAGTCAGTTTGACAAGCAATCCCCTGAGCAGACCAGCAGAGATAGACAGGGCAGCAGATGCAGACAGACAGCAGCTAGCCCACACATGGCGGCAGCCGTGACTGCACGACAGGCAACACAGAGATAATGGCCCTTTCAGAGCTACTCTCTTTTTTCTGAAGGAACACTTTCCAGGGGCGATGAAGATAAGGACTCATCACTTACTGTAAACTCACGGGTCTGTGCTTCAAAAGTGGACGATGACGGGATTAAGAAAGAGAAGGGAAAGAGTTGCTTCTGGCATGCATTGTTAAATGACAGAGCACTTTCATACTCACAAGAGACAGGCCAGGGTTGGTTTGTGTACAACAAAGGGCTGTGGTTTTTCTGCTTACCTTGCTGACAACACTCCAGCAAGATAATAGACAGAATTCTGTGAAACACAGACTGCACTCATTTGTCTTTTTATTCTACAGACACGTAAACAGACTGGAACATATATAGCACCTTTTATAGTTAATTCGACTTCTACTACAAGTCTCATTCACCTAAATTCATAAATTAGGCACATCAGGGTTCAGTATCTTGCATAGGCATAGTTTGAGGCATGTACTATGGGAGCTGGGGTTTGAGCCACAAACCTTACAATTGGTATACTGTCTTGTGATTTTGAACTGGAGAAAGATTCCCTCTTTGAGGAGATGGATCTACAACTTTCAAGCAATTATTATTCAGGAGGTGTAAAATGACACTTTTTCATCAAAGCCTGTATCAGTAACACACATGGTTTTAGTGGCAGTTAGAGTTAACAATAATTTCCTGGCTGATAAACCTGGAACTTATGCCAATGTCTGCCCTCAAACAACAATTATGCAGACTTGGTTGGGGTCTTGACACACCAGCTGTGGGTAAAAACCTGCAAACACCAGCTTGTCTGTAATTGTGAGACAGAGGTGGCATGTTCTGATAAGACAATATTATATGATGCCTGTGCATAAGAACATCTCAAAACTGTACAGCACAAGTACAATACTAAAAACAAAGGCCCTGATTTTGGGTCTGTGACTGCCAGATCCAAAAGCACCACAATTTTGCCAAAACAGAACTATCAGAAAATGAGCAATTGAGCCTATCAGATGATATCCCTAAACAACTTACTCTGTGGGTAATTTTCCTGATCCATTAATAAACAGGTCAACCATGAAAACCTTTCTCACTCACTATGTGTTAATAGACCTCTCTGCAGTGAATTATACGTGTTATTAATCTCTGGCTCTCTTCCACAGCATGTCTTTTGTCCTGTCTTCCTTCTCTCTTCCCATCTGGTCTCGGCAGATGGCTGCCCCTCCCTGAGCCTGCTTCTGCTGGAGGTTTCTTCCTGTCAAAAGGGAGTTTTTCTTTCCCACTGTCGCCAAAGTGCTTGCTTATAGGGGGTCATATGATTGTTGTATTTTTTCTGTATGTATTATTGTCAGTGTTGGGGAGTAGTGGAATACATGTACCGGTGTTACGCATTTAAAATACAAAATATGAGTAACTTTATTCCATTACAGTTACTGTTTAAAAAGGTTGTATTCAGAATACAGTTACTTTGTTGAAATAAAGGGATTACACCAGGGGTGTCCAAACTTTTTTCACTGAGGGCCACATACATAAAAATATAGGAGGGGCTGGGCCACTTAATAGAAATTAGGTATATAACCTTAACTTAAACCTAAAAGTTAGAAAAATCACTTAAAAGTGGTCAAATATGTTATATTGGTGAATATAATTAAAGACAAAACTGCCTTCATCACAGATCTTAATTGATTTATTCAGAAAAGGCTTTGGTAGCTCATTCTCACAACAGCAGCCTCAGATTTCTTCTCGGACATAAGATTTACAGTACAGAGAAAAAACAATAAAGGGGAAAATGGGACGGATACATTTCAAGCTTGTTATTTAAGTTATTCGGCTTAGCAACACACCTATTAATGTTCGTTTGAAACCGTTATCAACATTAACAGACTGAACTGGATTTAATAACAGGCGTCCGTATAATTTAAGTAAATTATTCTGGTGAGTATCAGCTGCGCTGGGTATGTAAATCGGGCCATCCAGCTGATCGCCACTCGTGGCAAAAATCCGGACAAATGTCACTTGATCAAGGCGCAAATCTGCATCAGATGAGATCAGCTGACTTTGCGTGTGCACGCGCTGTGCACTCTGTGTGTTAACAAGAAAAACGCATATAAAGAAAGTGGTGCGCAAAAGCAGAGTAGTGACAGAATTGATGCGCATTATTGATATTTGAAGCATGTGTATCTGCACGTGCATGCTTATCTCTTTTTAAAAATTATTGTTTTGTAATATGAAGGTAATAGGCAAAGTGTTACAGGTGTAGCCCTAAAGAATGTAGCCTCATGGGCAGTGTAGCCCAGTTTTAAGTAAGCTATTAAGACTCGACTGTACACTGTGTTCGTGTTTTTCTCCAAAACTAGAGCAACCTTTCAACGCTTCTTTCAGTCTCTCGCTAGCAAAGTTGACCCAGACAACAAAGTAAAGCTAGTTTTTGGCTACGAGCCCGACACCGAACCCAATGTATTAGCCAGAGGTCGCTTTACTACGGTTTAGAGCCACGGGCCTGTTTTATATAAACGCAGAATAGTTTTCTATATGAGATCGCTGCAAAAAGTGCAACCTTACCTAATCTCCACCCTACTGTTACTCATTTTATATTAAGATTTAAAAAATCTAGTTGGCATTGGTATGGCGAGTAGCCTTCAGTAATAGTAGTAAATCACACAGCAATAGTACCAGGGGTGATTTTGGCCCATTTTTGGGGGTGCTTCAGCAAAGATTTCTTACTTTTTTTTGACAATATTTGCTGTTTGTGTGACACACTACTAAAAATATAAAAAGCACACTGCAAATTTCTTGTAGCTTAACAAGATTTATTGTCTTAAATTTAGCCAGATTATCTTGTCCATCTTGTTTTGAACATTACAAACTAGTTTCCAGTCTCATGTGTTAGATGATTAGACTTGTTTTAAGTATATATTCCTTTTTTTTCTTATTTAGTCTGTAAATCTAAAAATGAACCATTTCACCTTTATTTCAAGCAAAAATAGCTTTTAGATAGAGTGTAAAACAAAAAATTATCTTAAAATAAGAAACATTCACCTTTTTCCTTGAAATAAGAAAGTCAATCATTGGAAGGTATATTTAGACCTGAGACGTGTCACAGATGTATTTGTTACCATGTAAAATAAGCCACTTTACTCTAACGGCATAATGTATAGCATCTTCAATCACCAAAAACTCCATATTAGCAACCTCTGATACAGGACCTAGTCCTTTCTCATTTACAAATATTGGATGCTCAGTTCCTGCTTCACTTTGACAACACTCCAGCAGCTGATTGTGGTTTACAAGAGACTTGCACACATTCTTAAAGTTTAATTTGGCTGACCATTGTTTTTTTTAAAAAACTGCGTTTAGACTCGATTTCATACACGTATGACAAATTACAGGTCCCAGGGCAATAATCTGAGAGGGAAGATGCAGCATGTAATCTTCTATCATTTTTTTAGTTGGGACACAGTTTGTAAAGACACAACTGGGGCAAAAAGTATTTTAACAATTTCAATTAAATCCAAAATAAACTTGATAAAAGAATGGCAAAATCTTGATCAATATAAGCATTTGTCCAGGGGATTGTTTTAATCTGTTGTCACTTGAAGCTAAAGTAGCATTAAATTTTTTTTTTATGAATTATAGAACATTTCTTGAGACATTTTATTAAATTCGATGAATTTATATTCCAAAATCTCTTTTTCCCAAAGTCTGTTTTTGTTTCATAATGGTGTTTTTCATAATGGTGTATTTATTTGAGGTCATTTAACAACTGAATTTCTTATTCAGGCAATCAGGGTGGGACCTGAACGCTCATTGGCTGCTGCTTAAACAGGTGCTTAAAATTAAAGTGTCTCAAAATGTTTCTATTATTACAAAAAAGAATTGTAGTGAAATAAATATTTAATAAAATATTATAAAAATACACAATGTAAAATAAAAATTAAATGACACGTTTTAACACTTTGGTGTTCCATAGTCTAGTTCATATTAAAAAGTTAAATAATGTATTAGCACTAGATTAGGTTCCTGTATTCCTCGGCACAACCATCCCACATATCACACAAAAGTCTGGACTACTGCTATGAATTGTATTAATATGGCTCAAAAGAGACTTTACTGTTAAGGCAACAAAAACACACCCACACCTCCAACACGCCATCTTGTTTGGGGAAAAGACCTGAAAGAAGTTCTTGGCGGGCAGAGTAGTAGAGGTCAATACCAAGTTTGAAGGGGTGGTTTATACCAAGTCTGCATTTAACTTGTGTAGTAATGTAATTGTAAAGACGACTACAACAGTCATAGTAATTGATGGGTTATTTGTTAAAATTAGTTTTTCGAATGCAGGTTCATTATGCATGTTATGTTCACGTTTTACAAGCTTTACACTGACGAAAATGTGTAACACTACCTCCCCCCTGGCTGCCCTCAAGTGGCTCTGTCCATTATCTCACTGTTTGAATCGGAGGACACGAGGGAGCAGGTTCGGACTGGATTCTGTTGAGGTAATTAACTTTTGCTTACAAACATTTCGGGTTCTTTTAGCTTTGACTTACTGTAGTAACATCAGT